>NC_143029.1:88885000-89110000 GCF_057628025.1 Oncorhynchus mykiss | reverse complement strand
AACAGCATCTTTCCACAGTAGCATCTCTCCCCCAGCAGCATCTTTCCCCCAACAGCATCTTTCCCCCAACAGCATCTTTCCCCCAACAGCATCTTTCCCCCAACAGCATCTTTCCCCAACAGCATCTTTCCCTCAACAGCATCTTTCCCTCAACAGCATCTTTCCCCCAACAGCATCTTTCCCCAACAGCATCTTTCCCCCAACAGCATCTTTCCCCAACAGCATATTTCCCCCAACAGCATATTTCCCCCAACAGCATATTTCCCCCAACAGCATCTTTCCCCAACAGCATCTTTCCCCCAACAGCATCTTTCCCCGACAGCATCTTTCCCCCAACAGCATCTTTCCTTCAACAGCATCTCTCCCCCAACAGCATCTCTCCCCCAGCAGCATCTTTCCACAACAGCATCTTTCCCCCAACAGCATCTTTCCCCAATAGCATCTTTCCCCCAACAGCATCTTTCCCCCAACAGCATCTCTCCCCCAACAGCATCTCTCCCCCCAACAGCATCTTTCCCCCAGCAGCATCTTTCCCCCAACAGCATCTCTCCCCCCAACAGCATCTTTCCCCCAGCAGCATCTTTCCCCCCATCTGTTTCCATGGCATTTCCATTGTCTTTGGTCTTTGCTGTATCTCTGTTTTTTGAGCTGGATTCTTCAATAAAAAAGTTCCAGGGTCGATCTGTCATGTTGACCTGTTGACATCAGCTACATTGAAGTGACCAATGGTGCATGTTGACCTGTTGACATCAGCTACATTGAAGTGACCAATGGTGCATGTTGACCTTAAACTCGGAGCCAATGGCAAAAAAAAAAAAAAAAACATGTTTTATTTTTGCTGAGTAGTCATTTGATTTGATATGACCTTTTCATGTTGTTGATATGATACAAAGAGAACGGGTAACAACCCTTGGACCCCCGTGGCATACTCCGTGTGTTATGTGATTGTTGTGTTTTGCATAATAAACACACACATAAACACGCATCACAAGACTACAGACAAACTGATTATCAGTAAACTCAGATGTAGAGATCTACCCGGGAAAGACCCCCCCCCCCCCCTCAATGAAGACTTATTCATTCTACACATTTGTGAAGCAATATCTTTTATACCTCGCTTGGTTTGACACCAAGTCTTTTGACATTTCTTCCGGGCATCTAGGATCTTATTTATAATCCCTGAACTTGTCTGTTTTCATTCCTCGTTTCACTGGGAAAGGTCTTGGTCTGTAGAGGTTCATTTATCATAGTGTGTGTGTGTGTGTGTGTGTTCTTGTGTGTGTGTTCTTGTGTGTGTGTGTGTGTGTGTGTGTGTGTGTTCTTGTGTGTGTGTGCGAGAGAAAGAGAGAAACCCATATCATGCCTACCCTCCAGGACATCTACAGCAACAAGCTGTTCACCCCGCTGCCATCTAGAAGGTAGAGTCAGTTCAGGTGCATCAAAGCTGGGACAGAGAGACTGAAGAAAACAGTTTCTATTTCCAGACCATCACCACTAGCCGGCCTCCGCCCAGTACCCTGCCTTGAACCTTAATCACTGCTACTAGCCGGCCTCCGCCCAGTACCCTGCCCTGAACCTTAATCACTGCTACTAGTCGGCCTCCGCCCAGTACCCTGCCCTGAACCTTAATCACTGTTACTAGCCGGCCTCCGCCCAGTACCCTGCCCTGAACCTTAATCACTGCTACTAGTCGGCCTCCGCCCAGTACCCTGCCTTGAACCTTAATCACTGCTACTAGTCGGCCTCCGCCCAGTACCCTGCCTTGAACCTTAATCACTGTTACTAGTCGGCCTCCGCCCAGTACCCTGCCTTGAACCTTAATCACTGTTACTAGTCGGCCTCCGCCCAGTACCCTGCCTTGAACCTTAATCACTGTTACTAGCCGGCCTCCGCCCAGTACCCTGCCTTGAACCTTAATCACTGTTACTAGCCGGCCTCCGCCCAGTACCCTGCCTTGAACCTTAATCACTGTTACTAGCCGGCCTCCGCCCAGTACCCTGCCTTGAACCTTAATCACTGCTACTAGTCGGCCTCCGCCCAGTACCCCACCCTGCACCTTAATCACTGTTACTAGTCGGCCTCCGCCCAGTACCCTGCCTTGAACCTTAATCACTGCTACTAGCCGGCCTCCGCCCAGTACCCTGCCCTGAACCTTAATCACTGTTACTAGTCGGCCTCCGCCCGGTACCCTGCCTTGAACCTTAATCACTGTTACTAGTCGGCCTCCGCCCAGTACCCTGCCCTGAACCTTAATCACTGTTACTAGTCGGCCTCCGCTCAGTACCCAGCCCTGAACCTTAATCACTGTTACTAGTCGGCCTCCGCCCAGTACCCTGCCCTGAACCTTAATCACTGTTACTAGTCGGCCTCCACCCGGTACCCTGCCCTGAACCTTAATCACTGCTACTAGTCGGCCTCCGCCCAGTACCCTGCCCTGAACCTTAATCACTGCTACTAGTCGGCCTCCGCCCAGTACCCTGCCCTGAACCTTAATCACTGTTACTAGTCGGCCTCCACCCAGTACCCTGCCCTGAACCTTAATCACTGCTACTAGTCGGCCTCCGCCCAGTACCCTGCCCTGAACCTTAATCACTGTTACTAGTCGGCCTCCGCCCAGTACCCAGCCCTGAACCTTAATCACTGTTACTAGTCGGCCTCCGCCCAGTACCCTGCACCTCATTTTGTGGGCAGTGTGCGCATAGCCTGTCTTCTCTTGAGAGCCAGGTCTGTCTACGGCGGCCTTTCTCAATAGCAAGGCTATGCTCACTGTGTCTGTACATAGTCAAAGCTTTCCTTAATTTTGGGTCAGTCACAGTAGTCAGGTATTCTGCCAATGTGTACTCTCTGTTTAGGGCCAAATAGCATTCTAGTTTGCTCTGTTTTTTTGTTAATTCTTTCCAATGTGTCAAGTAATTATCTTTTTGTTTTCTCATGATTTGGTTGGGTCTAATTGTGTTGCTGTCCTGGGGCTCTGTGGGGTGTGTTTGTGTTTGTGAACAGAGCCCCAGGACCAGCTTGCTTAGGGGACTCTTCTCCAGGTTCATCTCTCTGTAGGTGATGGCTTTGTTATGGAAGGTTTGTGAATCACTTCCTTTTAAGTGGTTGTAGATTTTAACGTCTCTTTTCTAGATTTTGATAATTAGCGGGTATCGGCCTAATTCTGCTCTGCATGCATTATTTGGTGTTCTACATTGTACACGGAGGATATTTTTGCAGAATTCTGCATGCAGAGTCTCAATTTGGTGTTTGTCCCATTTTTTGAATTCTTGGTTGGTGAGCGGACCCCAGACCTCACAACCATAAAGGGCAATGGGTTCGATAACTGATTCAAGTATTTTCAGCCAGATCCTTATAGGTATGTTGAATTTGATGTTCCTTTTGATTAAATAAAGGCTCTTCTCTCTCTCTGGTTCTCTCTCTCTCTCTGGTTCTCTCTCTCTCTGGTTCGCTCTCTCTCTCTCGTTCTCTCTCTCTCTCTCGTTCTCTCTCTGGTTCTCTCTCTGGTTCTCTCTCTGGTTCTCTCTCTCTCTCCGGTTCTCTCTCTCTGGTTCTCTCTCAATGGTTCTCTGAAATTCAAATGTCTTTATTGACGTAGATAGTGTCACCACATACATTGCAAACATATAGACACGTCAAATCAATGACGAGTTTAGGAAAAAATAATACTAGTCAATGAGTAGTAACAATTAACAGGACACTACAGTAAGACATTAGAACAACAACAAAATAGTGAGAAAGACACAGATAGGAATGTTATTGGTCTGGTTGGTTGTTCCACTGGCTGGGTTTTTGGGTTTCAAAATGTTTGTATTTCTTTTCAATTTTGGGAAATACATAACATTCTCTCTCTCTGGTTCTCTCTCTCTCTCTCTGGTTCTCTCTCTCTCTGGTTCTCTCTCTCTCTGGTTCTCTCCCTCTCTCTCTCTCTCTCTCTGGTTCTCTCTCTCTCTCTGGTTCTCTCTCTCTCTCTCTGGTTCTCTCTCTCTCTCTGGTTCTCTCTCTCTCTGTCTGGTTCTCTCTCTCTCTCTGGTTCTCTCTCTGGTTCTCTCTCTCTCTGGTTCTCTCTCTCTCTGGTTCTCTCTCTCTCTCTCTCTCTCTGTATGGTTATCTCTCTCTCTCTCTGGTTATATTTTCTCTCCTCTACTAATCTGCATTTCCGAGCAGATCATTGTATCACCTGGGGCGTGAGAGAGGAGCCAATTTCCAGATGGCGTTTCCAATGCGTGACATATCCTCAATTTGAGATGTACAGTAACACACTGACAATTCCACTTCTTCTACACAGTCTCTATCAGTCCTAGCAAGGAGGATGATATGTAGAAACACACACACACACACACACGCACGCACGCATGCACTCACACACACACACACACACACACACACACACACACACACACGGAACGTGTCCAGTGGTGTGAATATGTATAGTACCAGTCATAAGTTTGGACAGACCTACTCATTCAAGGGTTTTTCTTTATTTTTGACAATTTTCTACATTGTAGAATAATAGAGAAGACGTCAAAACAATGAAATAACACACGTGGAATCATGTAGTAACCAACAAAGTGTTAAACAAATCCAAATATATTTGAGATTCTTCAGAGTTGCCAACCTTTACCTTGATGACAGTTTTGCACATTATTGGCATTCTCTCAACCAGCTTCATGAGGTACCTGGAATGCATTTCAATTAACAGGTGTGCCTTGTTAAAAGTTCATGTGTGGAATTACTTTCATTCTTAATGCATTTGAGCCAATCAGTTGTGTTGTGACAAGGTAGGGGTGGTATACAGAAGATAGCCCTATTTCGTGAAAGACCAAGTCCATATTATAGCAAGAACAGCTCAAATAAGCAAACATATTCCATCATTATTTTAAGACATGAAGGTCAGTCAATGCAGAAAATGTCAAGAACTTTAAAAGTTTCTTCAAGTGCAGTTGCTAAAACCCTCAAGGGCTATGAAACTGGCTCTCATGAGGACCGCCACACGAAAGGAAGACCCAGACTTACCTCTACTGCAGAGGATAAGTTCATTAGAGTTACCAGCCTCAGATTGCAGCCCAAATAAATGCTTCACAGAGTTCAAGTAACAGACACATCTCAACATCAACTGTTCTGAGGAGACTGTGTGAATCAGGCCTTCATGGTCAAATTGCTGTAAAGAAACAACTACTAAAGGACACCAATAATAATAAGAGATTTGCTTGGGCCAAGAAACACAAGCAATGGACATTAGACCGGTGGAAATCTGTCCTTTGGTCTGATGAGTCCAAATCTGATATTTTTGGTTCCAACCACCGTGTGTTTTTGCGACACAGAGTAGGTGAACGGACGATCTCTCCTGAACTAGATATCTAACGTCGCGTCTCAAATACAACCCTAATTTCTACTTATTACCAGGGCTCATAGATCAAAGGTAGTGTGCCATTTGGGGTCTAAAGTAGGGCACTAATGTAGGGAATAGGGTGCCATTTGGGGTCTAAAGTAGTGCACTATGTAGGGAAAAGGGTGCCATTTGGGGTCTAAAGTAGGGCACTAATGTAGGGAATAGGGTGTCATTTGGGGTCTAAAGTAGGGCACTATGTAGGGAATAGGGTGCCATTTGGGGTCTAAAGTAGTGCACTATGTAGGGATTAGGGTGCCATTTGGGGTCTAAAGTAGTGCACTATGTAGGGAATAGGGTGCCATTTGGGGTCTAAAGTAGGGCACTATGTAGGGAATAGGGTGCCATTTGGGGTCTAAAGTAGTGCACTATGTAGGGAATAGGGTGCCATTTGGGATCTAAAGTAGGGCACTATGTAGGGAATAGGGTGCCATTTGGGGTCTAAAGTAGTGCACTATGTAGGGAATAGGGTGCCATTAGGTGTCTAAAGTAATGCACTATGTAGGGAATAGGGTGCCATTAGGTGTCTAAAGTAGTGCACTATATAGGGAATAGGGTTCCATTTGGGATTCAGCATAGATATCTAGTTAAGGTGGCTGGCTCTAAGTTCTCTCACGACTCCCCTTCATAGCATGCTGAACGCTGCCCTCCCCTCCATCTTAGGCAGATGATGTGGTGGAGCCCGAGTGGCTAATAAGTTTTCACATTTCTTGTCTTCTAGATTATCGTGTTCTTCCCTAAAGAGGAGGAACAGTATACATTATATCAATTTGTGGGATGGAAATATACTATAAGATTTAGCATTTTCAACAGTACTCGTAATTATCACAAGTAACATCACTCGGTTGGTAGATCATGGCGCTTGCAGCGTCAGGGTTGTGGGTTCAATTCCCGGGGACCACCCATGTGTAAAATGTCCATAACTGTCATTGTGGATAAAGCGTCTGCTAAATGGCATAAAAAGTCACCACATAGTTACCACATAGTTACCACATAGTCAACATAGTTACTACATAGTTACCACATAGTCAACATAGTTACTACATAGTTACCACATAGTCAACATAGTTACTACATAGTTACCACATAGTCAACATAGTTACTACATAGTTACCACATAGTTACCACATAGTTAACACATAGTTACCACATAGTTAACATAGTTACCACATAGTTACCACATAGTTACCTCACAGTTAACATAGTTACCACATAGTTACCACATAGTTACCCCATAGTCAACATAGTTACTACATAGTTACCACATAGTTACCTCACAGTTAACAAAGTCACCACATAGTTACCACATAGTCAACATAGTTACTACATAGTTACCACATAGTCAACATAGTTACTACATAGTTACCACATAATTACTACATAGTTACCACATAGTTACCACATAGTTAACATAGTTACTATGTTAAAGAGCTCAGCCATGTGCTCCTTATCAGTAACAACCACATCATCAACATTAAGGGACATGGGCAGCTGTGAGGAGGAGGGTTTATTCTCCAGGTCTTTAAACATTTTCCAGAACTTCTTGGGGGTTAGACCCACAGAGAGAGAGCTCCTAACTTTGGCCCTCCGGATAGCCTGAGTGCACTTATTTCTAATTTGCCTGAACGAGAGCCAGTCAGCCTGAGTATGCGTGTGCCGAGCCTTTCGCCAAATGCAATTCTTGAGGTTGAGTGGCTCTGCCAGATCACGGTCGAACCAGGGGCTGAACCTGTTTTTAATTCAAATTTTCTTTATGGGAGCGTGTTTGTTAACAATACCACTGAAAATATCAAAAAAGGAGGTCCAAGCGTCTTCGACAGAGGGGATCAAGCTGATTCTGTACCAATTTACAGAGGCCAGTTCATGAAGGAAGGCTTGCTCATTCAAGTTTTTTAGCAAGCGTCTATGACAAATCAGGACGTTTCACTGAGCAGCCATTACGAACACAGGCTGTAAAACAGTGATCACTAAGGTCATTACAGAAAACACCAGACTGATACCTATCAGGATTATTTGTGAGGATAACATCAAGAAGAGTAGCCTTTTCTGGGTGTTTGGAGTCATACCTTGTGGGATTGGTAATAATCTGAGAAAGATTTAGGGAGTCCCATTGCTTTAGGACTGCTTCAGGTGGTTTAAGCATGTCCTAGTTTAGGTCACCTAGCAGGACAAATTCAGACTTAGTGTAAGGGGCCAGGAGAGAGCTAGCATACAGTCCGGTGCTGATGGTGGACGATAACACCAAGCAACAAAAAGATAATTGACAGTTTAATGCTTAAAACCAGCAAATCAAATTGTTTGGTGGAGACAACCCGAGCACTGAAGGTGATCCTTGGTAAAGATTGCCACTCCACCACCTTTGGAATATCTGTCTTGCCGAAAAAGGTTATAACCAGAAAGGTTAACATCAGTATTCAAAACACTCTTCCTGAACCACGTCTCAGTAATGACCAACACATCTGGATTGGAGCTCTGAACCCACACTTTCAAATGATACATTTTAGACAATAAGCTTCTAGTGTTATAACATGCAGAAAACCAAGGCTTTTACGAGAGCAGAAATCAGTGAAACAGATATCAGACCACAAGTCAGAATTGGGACTAGCAACAGTAGATGAGTCAGGGTGGACATGCACATTTCCAGATATCATCAGCAGTAAAACAATCAGGGCACGGCAGAGGACAGGGATATGCATCAGATAACAACAAGATCATATTGCACAGCAATTTCATCAAGTAACATGAATACAAAGCCGGCGAGAGGTGGTTAAAATAGGATGGGAGGCCAAGAGTCTGTGTAACCAATAGAGAGTCAGAGTCCTGAGTGTGGGAACAAACACAGCCTGTCACACGGGTTGGGTAAACAAGCAAGTTCATAGTCAACAAAGCACACAGAAGTCATGAGGCAAATAGCATAAAGCACAATAAAAAAATATAACGACTTGGGGCTAGCCATTGTAAGGTCAAAGAGTCACTCGCCCCAACAAGATAACTTGAGAGAGTAGCTCTCTATGAGTCCAGTAGGCTATACAAGTCTGAGATCAAATAATTAAATAGTAGGCCTATACTAGTTAATTAAAGCATTTCTGAGTAAGCTCACATAATAAGCTTCACGAGTTAATGAGCCTACCCTAAAAATTCAGATCAGTCCAAAGTCTGCAGTGTTTGTGACTGTGTGTGCGTGCTGGAGGCGGGTGAAAGCTCGGGACAGAGGGGGGAGTGTGGCGGGGGGAGACAGGCCATGACAAACGGTGGAAATCCAAGCCAATGGGAGTAGGTGTCACACCCGCTTTATTTCCAGCGAATGGTCCTTTACGAAGTCCAAACAAAGTTGTCCTGTGGCTGTTGCTGTATTTCGAAGATTTACGAGACGGATATCGTCTGACGTGATCAAAGCAAGAATCTTGTTTCTTATTGAGGTCATTTACAATTGAAGTGTCCTGGGTGCATATCAATTCAAAAGAGAGATGCGCCCCACAGGTGGTTCAATCCCCGTCCACGCCTTAGAGCCTGAGTGGAAACGATTACTATGAGGTCTCTCCAGTTTCCTCCTAGCCTGGTTTCAGTTCTATTTGTCAAATCAAATCAAATCGAATTGTATTTGTCACATGCGCCAAATACAACAGGTGTGGAATGTTTACTTACAAGCCCTTAACCAACAATTCCGTTTTAAGAAAAATAAGAGTTATTAAGAATTTTTTTACGAAATAAACTAAAGTAAAAAAAGTAACACAATAAAATGACAATAATGAGGCTATATACAGCTGGTACCAGTACTGAATCAATGCTCGGGGGTACAAGTTAGTCAAGGTCATTGAGGTAATATGTACATGTAGGTAGGGGTAAAGTGCTGTTTTGACAACTCCTAGGATCATTGTCACTTCATTGGTGTGAGAATGACCGTATGAGTTGGCAAGGCAGCACAAACAGATCTGGGCTCAGGCTACTTTCTCCAGAACTCCACCCTGGAGACACGACACCATGTTGTACTGAGAGAGACTGGAGACCCGGCTAAGGGTTAAATAAAATGCATTCCTTCCAGGGAGTGACTGAGTTAGATAAATTAAGTATGCATTCCTTTTCATGAAGGTTGGCGAGCATAGAAATAGAATGAATTGAACTGGCTTTCATTCTAATTCTGTGTTTGTGACCGTTCTATTCATTCTAATTCCATGTTTGGAACTGTTCTATTCATTCTAATTCTGTTTGTGACCGTTCTATTCATTCTAATTCCATGTTTGTAACTGTTCTATTCATTCTAATTCTGTTTGTGACCGTTCTATTCATTGTAATTCTATGTTCGTGGCCATTCTATTCATTCTAATTCTATGTTTGTGACCGTTCTATTCATTCTAATTCTGTGTTTGTGACCGTTCTATTCATTCTAATTCTGTGTTTGTGACCATTCTATTCATTCTAATTCTATGTTTGTGACCGTTCTATTCATTCTAATTCTGTGTTTGTGACCGTTCTATTCATTCTAATTCTATGTTTGTGGCCGTTCTATTCATTCTAATTCTGTGTTTGTGACCGTTCTATTCATTCTAATTCTGTGTTTGTGACTGTTCTATTCATTCTAATTCTGTGTTTGTGAGTGGGTCCAGGTGCCTATTGGTGGCACATGCCCAGCTGGAGGACGTGAGGGAGTGACTCCCAGTGCTGTCACACACACACACAAGGGCACACATCCACACAGGCTGATGTGCTAACAGAGCCAGTGAGCTGAAAGAGACCGGCATCGATGCCAACCACCTCCAAGGGTTCAACAGTAACACTCGCTCTGCTCCTCTCCAGCTGCAGGTCTGCTAGCTACTCTATGACTGCCTTCCCTTTATCTACACCCGTTATCTATTCCCTTTATCTACACCCTTGATCTATTCCATTTATCTACACCCTTTATCTACACCCGTTATCTATTCCCTTTATCTATTCCCTTTATCTACACCCTTTATCTACTCCCTTTATCTACACCCTTTATCTATTCCCTTTATCTACACCCGTTATCTATTCCCTTTATTTACACCCTTGATCTATTCCATTTATCTACACCCTTTATCTACACCCGTTATCTATTCCCTTTATCTACACCCTTTATCTACTCCCATTATCTACACCCTTTATCTATTCCCTTTATCTACACCCTTTATCTATTCCCTTTATCTACACCCGTTATCTATTCCCTTTATCTATTCCCTTTATCTATTCCCTTTATCTACTCCCTTTATCTACACCCTTTATCTATTCCCTTTATCTATTCCCTTTATCTACTCCCTTTATCTACACCCTTGATCTATTCCATTTATCTACACCCTTTATCTACACCCTTGATCTATTCCATTTATCTACACCCTTTATCTACACCCTTGATCTATTCCATTTATCTACACCCTTTATCTACACCCGTTATCTATTCCCTTTATCTATTCCCTTTATCTACACCCTTTATCTATTCCCTTTATCTATTCCCTTTATCTATTCCCTTTATCTACACCCTTTATCTACACCCTTTATCTACACCCTTTATCTATTCCCTTTATCTATTCCCTTTATCTACACCCTTTATCTACTCCCTTTATCTACACCCTTTATCTATTCCCTTTATCTACACCCTTTATCTATTCCCTTTATCTACACCCGTTATCTATTCCCTTTATCTATTCCCTTTATCTACTCCCTTTATCTATTCCCTTTATCTACACCCTTTATCTACACCCTTTATCTACACCCTTTATCTATTCCCTTTATCTACACCCTTTATCTATTCCCTTTATCTACTCCTTTTATCTACACCCTTGATCTATTCCATTTATCTACACCCTTTATCTACACCCTTTATCTATTCCCTTTATCTATTCCCTTTATCTACACCCTTTATCTACTCCCTTTATCTACACCCTTTATCTATTCCCTTTATCTACACCCGTTATCTATTCCCTTTATTTACACCCTTGATCTATTCCATTTATCTACACCCTTTATCTACACCCGTTATCTATTCCCTTTATCTACACCCTTTATCTACTCCCATTATCTACACCCTTTATCTATTCCCTTTATCTACACCCTTTATCTATTCCCTTTATCTACACCCGTTATCTATTCCCTTTATCTATTCCCTTTATCTATTCCCTTTATCTACTCCCTTTATCTACACCCTTTATCTATTCCCTTTATCTATTCCCTTTATCTACTCCCTTTATCTACACCCTTGATCTATTCCATTTATCTACACCCTTTATCTACACCCTTGATCGATTCCATTTATCTACACCCTTTATCTACACCCTTGATCTATTCCATTTATCTACACCCTTTATCTACACCCGTTATCTATTCCCTTTATCTATTCCCTTTATCTACACCCTTTATCTATTCCCTTTATCTATTCCCTTTATCTATTCCCTTTATCTACACCCTTTATCTACACCCTTTATCTACACCCTTTATCTATTCCCTTTATCTATTCCCTTTATCTACACCCTTTATCTACTCCCTTTATCTACACCCTTTATCTATTCCCTTTATCTACACCCTTTATCTATTCCCTTTATCTACACCCGTTATCTATTCCCTTTATCTATTCCCTTTATCTACTCCCTTTATCTATTCCCTTTATCTACACCCTTTATCTACACCCTTTATCTACACCCTTTATCTATTCCCTTTATCTACACCCTTTATCTATTCCCTTTATCTACTCCTTTTATCTACACCCTTGATCTATTCCATTTATCTACACCCTTTATCTACACCCTTTATCTATTCCCTTTATCTACACCCTTTATCTATTCCCTTTATCTATTCCCTTTATCTATTCCCTTTATCTACACCCTTTATCTACACCCTTTATCTACTCCCTTTATCTATTCCCTTTATCTACACCCTTTATCTACACCCTTTATCTAATCCCTTTATCTACACCCTTTATCTACACCCTTTATCTACACCCTTTATCTATTCCCTTTATCTACACCCTTTATCTACACCCTTTATCTATTCCCTTTATCTATTCCCTTTATCTACACCCTTTATCTACTCCCTTTATCTACACCCTTTATCTACACCCTTTATCTACACCCTTTATCTATTCCCTTTATCTACACCCTTTATCTACACCCCTTTATCTACACCCTTTATCTATTCCCTTTATCTATTCCCTTTATCTACACCCTTTATCTACACCCTTTATCTATTCCCTTTATCTATTCCCTTTATCTACACCCTTTATCTACACCCTTTATCTATTCCCTTTATCTATTCCCTTTATCTATTCCCTTTATCTACACCCTTTATCTACACCCTTTATCTATTCCCTTTATCTATTCCCTTTATCTACACCCTTTATCTACACCCTTTATCTATTCCCTTTATCTACACCCTTTATCTACACCCTTTATCTATTCCCTTTATCTATTCCCTTTATCTACACCCTTTATCTACACCCTTTATCTACTCCCTTTATCTACACCCTTTATCTACACCCTTTATCTATTCCCTTTATCTACACCCTTTATCTACACCCTTTATCTACACCCTTTATCTATTCCCTTCATCTACACCCTTTATCTATTCCCTTTATCTACACCCTTTATCTACACCCTTTATCTATTCCCTTTATCTACACCCTTTATCTACACCCTTTATCTATTCCCTTTATCTACACCCTTTATCTACACCCTTTATCTATTCCCTTTATCTATTCCCTTTATCTACACCCTTTATCTACACCCTTTATCTACACCCTTTATCTATTCCCTTTATCTACACCCTTGATCTATTCCCTATATCTATTCCCTTTATCTATTCCCTTTATCTATTCCCTTTATCTACACCCTTTATCTACACCCTGTATCTATTCCCTTTATCTACACCCTTGATCTATTCCCTTTATCTATTCCCTTTATCTACACCCTTGATCTATTCCCTTTATCTATTTCCTTTATCTACACCCTTTATCTACACCCTTTATCTACACCCTTTATCTATTCCTTTAAAAACACCCTTTATCTACTCCCTTTATCTATTCCCTTTATCTGCACCCTTTATCTACACCCTTTATCTACACCCTTTATCTATTCCTTTAAAAACACCCTTTATCTATTCCCTTTATCTATTCCCTTTATCTACACCCTTTATCTACACCCTGTATCTATTCCCTTTATCTACACCCTTGATCTATTCCCTTTATCTATTCCCTTTATCTACACCCTTTATCTACACCCTTTATCTATTCCCTTTATCTATTCCCTTTATATATTCCCTTTATCTACACCCTTTATATATTCCCTTTATCTATTCCCTTTATCTACACCCTTTATCTACACCCTTTATCTACACCCTTTATCTACACCCTTTATCTATTCCCTTTATCTATTCCTTTATAAACACCCTTTATCTACTTCCTTTATCTACACCCTTTATCTACACCCTTTATCTACACCCGTTATCTATTCCCTTTATCTATTCCCTTTATCTACACCCTTTATCTACTCCCTTTATCTACACCCTTTATCTACTCCCTTTATCTACACCCTTTATCTATTCCCTTTATCTACACCCGTTATCTATTCCCTTTATCTATTCCCTTTATCTATTCCCTTTATCTACACCCTTTATCTACTCCCTTTATCTACACCCTTTATCTACTCCCTTTATCTACACCCTTTATCTACTCCCTTTATCTACACCCTTTTATCTACTCCCTTTATCTACACCCTTTATCTACTCCCTTTATCTACACCCTTTATCCATTCACTTTATCTACACCCGTTATCTATTCCCTTAATCTATTCCCTTTATCTACACCCTTTATCTACTCCCTTTATCTATTCCCTTTATCTACACCCTTTATCTACACCCTTTATCTACACCCGTTATCTACACCCTTTATCTACTCCCTTTATCTACACCCTTTATCTACACCCGTTATCTACACCCTTTATCTACACCCTTTATCTACTCCCTTTATCTACACCCTTTATCTACACCCTTTATCTACACCCTTTATCTACTCCCTTTGTCTACACCCTTTATAATGCACTTTTTTGGACCTGGGCTTGAGATTTCCACATTCTCAGGTTGTTGAGCACCCGGCCGCTAGTCATTCCATTATTTGTAGAAAATGAGTTATTCCTACAGTTGTTGGATATTAATTTGATCACCCTGTTGTAGGATAACCTATACACAGTTGAAGTCTGAAGTTTACATACATCTTAGCCAAATACATTTAAACTCAGTTTTTCACAATTCCTGACATTTAATCCATATAAAGTCCCTGCTTTAGGTCAGTTTGGATCACCGCTTCATTTTTAGAATGTGAAATGTCAGAATAATAGTAGAGAGAATCATTTATTTCAGCTTCACATTCCCAGTGGGTCAGAAGTTTACATACACTCAATTAGTATTTGGTAGCATTGCCTTTAAATTGTTTAACTTGGGTCAAATGTTTCGGGTAGCCTTACACAAGCTTCCCACAATAAGTTGGATGAATTTTGGCCCATTCCTCCTGACAGAGCTGGTGTAACTGAGTCAGGTTTGTAGGCCTCCTTGCTCGCACACGCTTTTTCAGTTCTGCCCACACATTTTCTATGGGATTGAGGTCAGGGCTTTGTGATGGCCACTCTAATACCTTGACTTTGACATTGTTGTCCTTAAGCCATCTTGCCACAACTTTGGAAGTATGCTTAGGGTCATTGTCCATTTGGAAGACCCATTTGTGACCAAGCTTTAACTTGGTTTTAACTGACTGATGTCTTGAGATGTTGCTTCAATATATCCACATAATTTTCCACCCTCATGATGCCATCTATTTCGTGAAGTGCACCAGACACTCCTGCAGCAAAGCCCCCCCCCCCCCCCCCCCCCCCCCACAACATGATGCTGCCACCCCCGTGCTTCACGGTTGGGATGGTGTTCTTCAGCTTACAACCCCTCCCCTATTTCCTCCAAACATAACAATGGTTATTATGGCCAAACACGTCTATTTTTGTTTCATCAGACCAGAGGACATTTTTCCAAAAATGATGATCTTTGTCCCCATGTGCAGTTGCAAACCGTAGTCTGGCATTTTATGACGGTTTTGGAGCAGTGGCTTCTTCCTTGCTGAGCGGCCTTTCAGGTTATGTCGATGTAAGACTTTTACTGTGGATATAGATACTTTTGTACCTGTTTCTTCCAGTATCTTCAAAAGGTCCTTTGCTGTTGTTCTGGGATTAATTTGCACTTTTCGCAAGTACATTCATCTCTAGGAGACAGAACGCGTCTCCTTCATGAGCGGTATGACGGCTAGGTGGTCCCATGGTGTTTATACTTGCATACTATTGTTTGTACAGCTGAACGTGGTACCTTCAGGCGTTTGGAAATGTCTCCCAAGGATGAACAAGACTTGTGGAGGTCTACAAATGTTCTTGGCTGATTTCTTTTGATTTTCCCATGATGTCAAGCAAAGAGGCACTGAGTTTGAAGGTAGGCCTTGAAATAAATCCACAAGTACACCTCCAATTGACTCAAATGATGTCAATTAGCCAATCAGAAGCTTCTAAAGCCATGACATAATTTTATAGAATTTTCCAAGCTGTTTAAAGGCACAATCAACTTAGTGTATGTAAACTTCTGACCCACTGGAATTATGATACAGTGAATTAAAAGTGAAATAATCTGTCTGTAAACAATTGTTGGAAAAATGACTTGTGTCATGCACAAAGTAGATGTCCTAACCGACTTTCCAAAACTATAGTTTGTTAACAAGAAATTTGTGGAGTAGTTGAAAAAACAGTTTTAATGACTCCAACCTAAGGTGTATGTAAACTTCCGAATTCAACTGTATACACCAGGTGGTGTCAGAGGAAGACCCAACAAATTGTCAAAGACTCCAGTCACCCAAGTCATAGACTGTTCTCTCTGCTACCGCATGGCAAGCGGTACCGGAGCGCCAAGTCTAGGACCAAAAGGCTCCTTAACAGCTTCTACCCAAAAGCCATAAGACTGCAGAGCAACTAATCAAGTGGCCACCCGGACTATTTACATTGACATATAACTAACTATCTAACTATAACTGTGCCTATAACTATATATAACTACAAGCTATAACTATATATCTAACTATAACTATGTCTATAACTGTCTATAACCATAATATATAACTATCTATCTAACTATGACTATGTGTATAACTATCTATAACTATAATCTATAACTATCTAACTATCTATAACTATAATCTATAACAATCTAACTATCTATGACTATAATCTATAACTATCTAACTATCTATAACTATAATCTATAACTATCTAACTATCTGTAACTATAATCTATAACTAACTATAACTATGTCTATAACTGTCTATAACTAACTAGATCTATGTCTATAACTATCTATAACTAACTATAACTATGTGTATAACTATCTATAACTATAATCTATAACTATCTAACTAACTATAACTATGCCTATTACTGTCTATAACTATAATCTATAACTATCTAACTAACTATAACTATGTCTATTACTATCTATAACTATAATCTATAACTAACTATAACTATCTATAACTATAATCTATAACTATCTAACTAACTATAACTATGTCTATTACTATCTATAACTATAATCTATAACTAACTATAACTATCTACAACTATAATCTATAACTAACTATAACTGTCTATAACTAACTAGATCTATGTCTATAACTATCTATAACTAACTATAACTATGTGTATAACTATCTATAACTATAATCTATAACTATCTAACTAACTATAACTATGTCTATTACTGTCTATAACTATAATCTATAACTAACTATAACTATCTATAACTATAATCTATAACTAACTATAACTATCTATAACTATAATCTATAACTAACTATAACTGTCTATAACTATAATCTATAACTATCTAACTAACTATAACTATGTCTATTACTATCTATAACTATAATCTATAACTAACTATAACTATCTATAACTATAATCTATAACTATCTAACTAACTATAACTATGTCTATTACTATCTATAACTATAATCTATAACTAACTATAACTATCTACAACTATAATCTATAACTAACTATAACTGTCTATAACTAACTAGATCTATGTCTATAACTATCTATAACTAACTATAACTATGTGTATAACTATCTATAACTATAATCTATAACTATCTAACTAACTATAACTATGTCTATTACTGTCTATAACTATAATCTATAACTAACTATAACTATCTATAACTATAATCTATAACTAACTATAACTATCTATAACTATAATCTATAACTAACTATAACTATGTCTATAACTGTCAATAACTAACTAGATCTATGTCTATAACTATCTATAACTAACTATAACTATGTGTATAACTATCTATAACTATAATCTATAACTAACTATAACTATCTATAACTATAATCTATAACTAACTATAACTATGTCTATAACTGTCAATAACTAACTAGATCTATGTCTATAACTATCTATAACTAACTATAACTATGTCTATAACTATCTATAACTATAATCTATAACTATCTAACTAACTATAACTAAGTATATTACTATCTATAACTATAATCTATAACTAACTATATCTATCTATAACTGTAATCTATAACTAACTATATCTATCTATAATCTATAACTATCTAACTAACTATAACTATGTCTATTACTGTCTATAACTATAATCTATAACTATCTAACTAACTATAACTATGGCTATTACTGTCTATAACTATAATCTATAACTAACTATAACTATGTCTATTACTATCTATAACTAACTATAACTATCTATAACTATATAACTAACTATAACTATGTCTATTACTATCTATAACTATAATCTAAAACTATCTATAACTATAATCTAAAACTATCTATAACTATGTCTATTACTATCTATAACTATAATCTTATACTATCTATCTAACTATAACTATGTCTATTACTATCTATAACTAACTATAACTATGTCTATAACTAACTAGATCTATGATTTTAGGATTATGTTATTGTATGTGTATAATGTACATTAGATGAACACATTTGTGCAGATCCTTACTTTAGGACTGTTGTGCCAGTGTAGTTTCTGTAGGCTTCCGTTCTCCTCCCATCCACTCCCCACCATATATGCCTATGCGTGGCTGCAATTCGTGTCTGTCTATGGGGCTTAACCCATTGTGGTCTGAGTCAGCTATTTTGTAGTGTGTGTAGTGTTACTGCGTGCTCAGTGTCTGGTCTATACACTCCAGGTATACTATGACTTGAGGCTTACGAGTGGGTATGTAACGGAGACATGTTATCTTCCACGGATAATCCCATCCTCTAGGCTGCTTGCGGCTTCAGGGGCAGAGGTCTGAATCAGATGTGCTAGAAAAGAGACATTACTGGACAAAAACAGTAGGAACACCTGCTCTTTCCATGTCACAGACTGACCAGGTGAATCCAGGTGAAAGATATGGTCCCTTATTAAGGTCACTTGTTAAATCCACTTCAAATCAGTGTAGACGAAGGGGAGGAGACAGGTGGTTAAAGAAGGATTTTTAAGCCTTGAGGCAATTGAGACATGGATTGTGTATGTGCCATTCAGAGGGTGAATGGACAAGACAACAGATGTAAGTGACTTTGAACGGGGGGTATGGTAGTAGGTACCAGGCGCTTTTCGAGTTTTTCACGCTCAACCGTTTCCCCGTGTGTTACCAAGAATGGTCCAACCACCCGAAGGACATCCAGCCAACTTGACACAACTGTGGGAAGCATCGGAGTCAACATGGATATGGAGCATTAAAGGTCGCCATAACACCACTCAACAAACCTACTATCATTTAGAGAGCATCATGGGGGTTTTCTACATTTTAGAAACCGTGGTGCACTGGAAATGATAGTATTGAGTGGTGTTATGGCGACCTCTACTGGTTAGAAAGGAGTACTGGTTATTTGTGACCAATAACCTGATGATGATGACACATTTAGTGGTGCATGTTCGGCTATACTGTTAAACAAACACACATCAAATCAACCTGACTGCTGTTAACAATATCTGTCATTATTTAACAACAACAAAAAATACCTGATTTATCACAAATTAACACAAAATAAATTAACATCAGTGAAGAAGAGGCATTAGATATTTTCAAAATAGAGGTTCTAGTCACAGAGAGGTTTCACCTGTTAGACTTCATTATGATAGACAGATCATACCCCTAGTCACAGAGAGGTTTCACCTGTTAGACTTCATTATGGTAGACAGATCATACCCCTAGTCACAGAGAGGTTTCACCTGTTAGACTTCATTATGATAGACAGATCATACCCCTAGTCACAGAGAGGTTTCACCTGTTAGACTTCATTATGATAGACAGATCATACCCCTAGTCACAGAGAGGTTTCACCTGTTAGACTTCATTATGGTAGACAGATCATACCCCTGGTCACAGAGGTTTCACCTGTTAGACTTCATTATGGTAGACAGATCATACCCCTGGTCACAGAGGTTTCACCTGTTAGACTTCATTATGGTAGACAGATCATACCCCTAGTCACAGAGGTTTCACCTGTTAGACTTCATTATGGTAGACAGATCATACCCCTGAACACAGAGGTTTCACCTGTTAGACTTCATTATGGTAGACAGATCATACCCCTAGTCACAGAGGTTTCACCTGTTAGACTTCATTATGGTAGACAGATCATACCCCTAGTCACCTCTCCATGCACCATTCACCTGTTAGACTTCATTATGGTAGACAGATCATACCCCTAGTCACCTCTCCATGCACCATTCACCTGTTAGACTTCATTATGGTAGACAGATCATACCCCTAGTCACAGAGAGGTTTCACCTGTTAGACTTCATTATGGTAGACAGATCATACCCCTAGTCACAGAGGTTTCACCTGTTAGACTTCATTATGGTAGACAGATCATACCCCTAGTCACAGAGGTTTCACCTGTTAGACTTCATTATGGTAGACAGATCATACCCCTAGTCACCTCTCCATGCACCATTCACCTGTTAGACTTCATTATGGTAGACAGATCATACCCCTAGTCACAGAGAGGTTTCACCTGTTAGACTTCATTATGGTAGACAGATCATACCCCTAGTGACCTCTCCATGCACCATTCACCTGTTAGACTTCATTATGGTAGACAGATCATACCCCTAGTCACCTCTCCATGCACCATTCACCTGTTAGACTTCATTATGGTAGACAGATCATACCCCTAGTCACAGAGAGGTTTCACCTGTTAGACTTCATTATGGTAGACAGATCATACCCCTAGTGACCTCTCCATGCACCATTCACCTGTTAGACTTCATTATGATAGACAGATCATACCCCTAGTCACCTCTCCATGCACCATTCACCTGTTAGACTTCATTATGGTAGACAGATCATACCCCTAGTCACCTCTCCATGCACCATTCACCTGTTAGACTTCATTATGGTAGACAGATCATACCCCTAGTCACAGAGAGGTTTCACCTGTTAGACTTCATTATGATAGACAGATCATACCCCTAGTCACAGAGAGGTTTCACCTGTTAGACTTCATTATGGTAGACAGATCATACCCCTAGTCACCTCTCCATGCACCATTCACCTGTTAGACTTCATTATGATAGACAGATCATACCCCTAGTCGCCTCTCCATGCACCATTCACCTGTTCGACTTCATTATGATAGACAGAGCATACCCCTAGTCACAGAGAGGTTTCACCTGTTAGACTTCATTATGGTAGACAGATCATACCCCTAGTCACAGAGGTTTCACCTGTTAGACTTCATTATGGTAGACAGATCATACCCCTAGTCACCTCTCCATGCACCATTCACCTGTTCGACTTCATTATGATAGACAGAGCATACCCCTAGTCACAGAGAGGTTTCACCTGTTAGACTTCATTATGGTAGACAGATCATACCCCTAGTCACCTCTCCATGCACCATTCACCTGTTAGACTTCATTATGATAGACAGATCATACCCCTAGTCACCTCTCCATGCACCATTCACCTGTTAGACTTCATTATGGGGGTTTTCTATTTTCCTCCACATGGAGGTGGAAGGTATATGATAGGCGACCTCACGAACAAGCCACCTTTCTCCAGGCCATGAATGACGCTTGCAATGACATCACGGCAGACCAGTGTCAGGTCTGGATTCACCATGCAATGACATCACGGCAGACCAGTGTCAGGTCTGGATTCACCATGCAATGACATCACGGCAGACCAGTGTCAGGTCTGGATTCACCATGCAATGACATCACGGCAGACCAGTGTCAGGTCTGGATTCACCATGCAATGACATCACGGGAGACCAGTGTCAGGCCTGGATTCGCCCGAAGATTCTTCCCAAGATGTTTGGCTAATGAAAACATCCATTGTCATGTGGATGAGAACCTGTGGCCAAATCCACAAGACAGGGTTGATGGAAATATAGAAGTACAGTAATCAATCCTTTAGTTTTGCTTTTTACAGTAAGACAGGTGAGGAACACTGCAGTTAATGTTTTACAGTAAGCCAGCTGAGGAACACTGCAGTTGATGTTTTACAGTAAGCCAGCTGAGGAACACTGCAGTTGATGTTTTACAGTAAGCCAGCTGAGGAACACCGCAGTTGATGTTTTACAGTAAGCCAGCTGAGGAACACTGTAGTGATGTTTTACAGTAAGCCAGCTGAGGAACACTGTAGTGATGTTTTACAGTAAGCCAGCTGAGGAACACTGCAGTTGATGTTTTACAGTAAGCCAGCTGAGGAACACCGCAGTGATGTTTTACAGTAAGCCAGCTGAGGAACACCGCAGTGATGTTTTACAGTAAGCCAGCTGAGGAACACCGCAGTGATGTTTTACAGTAAGCCAGCTGAGGAACACCGCAGTGATGTTTTACAGTAAGCCAGCTGAGGAACACTGTAGTGATGTTTTACAGTAAGCCAGCTGAGGAACACTGTAGTGATGTTTTACAGTAAGCCAGCTGAGGAACACTGTAGTGATGTTTTACAGTAAGCCAGCTGAGGAACACCGCAGTGATGTTTTACAGTAAGCCAGCTGAGGAACACCGCAGTGATGTTTTACAGTAAGCCAGCTGAGGAACACTGCAGTGATGTTTTACAGTAAGCCAGCTGAGGAACACTGCAGTGATGTTTTACAGTAAGCCAGCTGAGGAACACTGCAGTGATGTTTTACAGTAAGCCAGCTGAGGAACACCGCAGTGATGTTTTACAGTAAGCCAGCTGAGGAACACCGCAGTGATGTTTTACAGTAAGCCAGCTGAGGAACACTGCAGTGATGTTTTACAGTAAGCCAGCTGAGGAACACTGCAGTGATGTTTTACAGTAAGCCAGCTGAGGAACACTGCAGTGATGTTTTACAGTAAGCCAGCTGAGGAACACTGCAGTGATGTTTTACAGTAAGCCAGCTGAGGAACACTGCAGTGATGTTTTACAGTAAGCCAGCTGAGGAACACTGCAGTGATGTTTTACAGTAAGCCAGCTGAGGAACACTGTAGTGATGTTTTACAGTAAGCCAGCTGAGGAACACCGCAGTGATGTTTTACAGTAAGCCAGCTGAGGAACACCGCAGTGATGTTTTACAGTAAGCCAGCTGAGGAACACCGCAGTGATGTTTTACAGTAAGCCAGCTGAGGAACACTGCAGTTGATGTTTTACAGTAGTTTTTTTCTTTTTTTGTTGTTTTATTTTTGCTTTGATTCAAAGAAACCTACGCTGTGATTTTATTGTATTTCATCAATAAATTTCATATTTTGTTCAATGATTCCACTGTGTCTGTAGTATTTTCTCCACTAGTCCTTTTACAGTGATGTATTTATGGTGTAGTAGTACCATAATGAAACCTGTATCACATATTTTGTACTACAATATTTAATGGTTGTACGAACAACTACACTGTGAAAGTATCGGTATCTTGTTTCGTGGGTGATCTAAATGAATGTTCCTATTGGTATTTCATGATAAATTCGTTTTTTGAACCAATGATTCTGCAAGTGCAAGGTTTATTTAAAGATATGAATTCACAATGCAATGTTTTGAACATCGGACAGCCTGTGTTACAAGTGATGACCGTTTTGAATTTTGTGTCTAGAGTTCTGAAAAAGGAGTTTCTGAAATTAGTGCCAAAGTGATTGTAAAAAACTGTGATCACCATGGTTTATATTCATATCTGGTTGTCTATTCTTCTATAATAATCCAATTACAATTTAAGGAAAGTGTATTTCACAAAGTCATATCAATGTATTCTAATTACATTAATCTTCACTAAGATCTAGTGCTTAGATCGTTGGACCAGTAACCGAAAGGTTGTTAGATCGAATCCTTGAGTTGACAAGGTAAAACATCTGTCGTTCTGCCCCTGAACAAGGCAGTTAACCCCACTGTTCCTAGGCCGTCATTTTAAATAAG
Source organism: Oncorhynchus mykiss (assembly GCF_057628025.1). Taxonomy (NCBI): domain Eukaryota; kingdom Metazoa; phylum Chordata; class Actinopteri; order Salmoniformes; family Salmonidae; genus Oncorhynchus; species Oncorhynchus mykiss. The sequence goes on along the minus strand of NC_143029.1, from coordinate 89,086,173 downwards.
AATTTGTTCTTAACTGACTTGCCTCGTAAAATAATGACATCAATCTTTACTAGGGCACTACTCTACAGTTTACTAGACCTAATTTCAGCAGTACAGTAACGGAGTCATGGAATGATTCATTATCCCACTCTATTACAGACACACCGGACAATGAATGAAAATGGAGTCTCAGATAGACTGACAGCATTGTTGATCCAATCACTGTTACGCGTGAGACATAAAGCCCGCCTTTATTCTGTACACAACCAATCAGCATCGGGCATTGATGGCTAATTCATGAGATCACAAAGGGGAGTGACGCAGATGTTATAGACGCCCCACATTTCTATTAAATCTACAGGAATTCAAATGTCTAATCTGTAAATGTCTAATTTCTTAATTTACGAGAATAAATAGTGATTTAAAAAAGAGACACAGAATAATTTCGTCGGACTGCTCTGCTTGTGACATGCTAACGCCGTTCCTGTTGGAGGTTGCTGCTGTCCACGGTGAAGATTAGATGGGATAGCCAACACGAGATATGCCGCAACCCAAATCACGAAAAATCGCCATTCTCGGGTACAGATCCGTAGGTGAGTTCCATTTAGCTGTCGACCATTAAAAAAAAGAGAGACAAAATGCGTGTTTTAGCCGTTCTTTAGCTGTAGGTAGAGACTGCGCGCGGGTCACGGATTACTCTCTCTTTATAATAGAGTTAAATTATAGGGAGTACAATCTGTCACGAAACATCTCGTTTGAAGAAATGAGAGAGTGCCACACCAGTTGAGACAGTGGCCTAGTAGTCACGGCCCAACTCGACATTGACTAGATATTACTCCGTGTGGATCGTCTTGGAAGTGTTTTAGTATGGATGTTGCCCAATTCATGAAACACTTCTATCTGAGAATGTGCTTTGTTCAGTTGGCCTGGCATATAGGGTTGGCTACTGTAGCTGACATGCCTGCTACTGTAAAGATTACTGTAGCTGACAGGCCTGCTACTGTAAAGACTAATGTAGCTGACAGACCTGCTACTGTAAAGATTACTGTAGCTGACAGGCCAACTACTGTAAAGACTACTGTTGCTGACAGGCATGCTACTGTATACTACTGTGTACTACTGTATACTACTGTGTACTACTGTGTACTACTGTATACTACTGTTTACTACTGTGTACTACTGTATACTACTGTTTACTACTGTGTACTACTGTGTACTACTGTTTACTACTGTGTACTACTGTGTACTACTGTATACTACTGTGTACTACTGTGTACTACTGTTTACTACTGTGTACTACTGTGTACTACTGTATACTACTGTTTACTACTGTGTACTACTGTTTACTACTGTATACTACTACTCAACACAGAATAGAAGTCTACTCACCATATGTACTGTATGAGAGAGAGAGAAAGAATTACATTTATATTTTCTCCAAAAAACTGATAAATGACATCCTCTGTGTTTTTTTTCCTGTAGGAAAGTCCTCGCTAACGATTCAGTTTGTGGAAGGCCAGTTTGTCGACTCCTATGATCCAACGATAGAAAACAGTAAGTGTCTTTAGAAAGCCATGTCAGATACACACAGGAATACTCCCAGCTCTGAGACCCTGCTGTGAATCTGGTGGAACTCTGTAGTAGTAATTTATTCAAATATGATAGTTTGGGATTTTTACCTTGCTCCCCTGAAGTGTTTCAGCTCGATCTGGTACAACTTGTGACACACACACACACACACACATATACACACATATATACACACACACACACATACACACACACACACACACACACACACATTTTAAATACTTTATTTTCGATCCACCAATCAAATTTGACAAAACAAAAGGATCCGAACGTTTCAAAGATCCCTGTATGGGTCCATGGGTACAGAAAGCACCTCCTTCTCCAGACTGCAGGCTGTCCCAGCTAACCACGAGAGGCTGGCAAAAGGCCTGCTCCGTGTAGCCGTCTAATGAGCAGCCCACTTCCACAATGAGCACCTCCCCCTGGCCTCACCCCACATCAACAATATCTGGCGTATTTGGCACAAAGAAATCAACATGTAAACCAGATGTGTGTGTCTGCTTCACACACACACGTCTGGTTTACTATTTTTTTGTGGTGACTAAACAATTGATTTCCATTAAATATCCTATTTTCCCTGACCCCTGACCCCTAACCTTAATTATAATGCTATCCCTAAACCTAACCCCTAACAGTGGGTTTTGACTAGAGGCGGGGCCGCCTTCTCTTGACAAAGCGCCAATGCTGACCCTGACCCTAACCCTGACCCTAACCCTGACCCTAACCCTGACCCTTTCGGTTACGAGTCCAACACTCTAACCACTAGGCTACCTGCCGACCCTACACTCTAACCACTAGGCTACCTGCCGACCCTACACTCTAACCACTAGGCTACCTGCCTCCTCTACACTCTAACCACTAGGCTACCTGCCGCCCCTCCACTCTAACCACTAGGCTACCTGCCACCCCTACACTCTAACCACTAGGCTACCATGCCGCCCCTCCACTCTAACCACTAGGCTACCTGCCACCCCTACACTCTAACCACTAGGCTACTTGCCGACCCTACACTCTAACCACTAGGCTACCTGCCGTCCCTACACTCTAACCACTAGTCTACCTGCCACCCCTACACTCTAACCACTAGGCTACTTGCCGACCCTACACTCTAACCACTAGGCTACCTGCCACCCCTACACTCTAACCACTAGGCTACCTGCCATCCCTACACTCTAACCACTAGGCTACCTACCGTCCCTACACTCGAACCACTAGGCTACCTACCGTCCCTACACTCTAACCACTAGGTTACCTGCCATCCCTCCACTCTAACCACTAGGCTACCTGCCGTCCCTACACTCTAACCACTAGTCTACCTGCCACCCCTACACTCTAACCACTAGACTACCTGCCCCCCCTACACTCTAACCACTAGACTACCTGCCCCCCCTACACTCTAACCACTAGGTTACCTACCCCCCTACACTCTAACCACTAGGCTACCTGCCCCCCCTACACTCTAACCGCTAGGCTACCTACCCCCCTACACTCTAACCACTAGGCTACCTGCCTCCCCTACACTCTAACCACTAGGCTACCTGCCGCCTCCACACTCTAACCACTAGGCTACCTGCCTCCCCTACACTCTAACCACTAGGTTAACTGCCGCCCCTACACTCTAACCGCTAGGCTACCTGCCCCCCCTACACTCTAACCGCTAGGCTACCTACCCCCTTACACTCTAACCGCTAGGCTACCTACCCCCCTACACTCTAACCACTAGGCTACCTGCCCCCCCTACACTCTAACCGCTAGGCTACCTACCCCCCTACACTCTAACCACTAGGCTACCTGCCTCCCCTACACTCTAACCACTAGGCTACCTGCCGCCTCCACACTCTAACCACTAGGCTACCTGCCTCCCCTACACTCTAACCACTAGGTTAACTGCCGCCCCTACACTCTAACCACTAGTCTACCTGCCGCCCCTACACTCTAACCACTAGGCTACCTGCCGCCCCTACACTCTAACCACTAGGTTAACTGCCGCCCCTACACTCTAACCACTAGGCTACCTGCCACCCCTACACTCTAACCACTAGACTACCTGCCACCCCTACACTCTAACCACTAGACTACCTGCCATCCCTCCACTCTAACCACTAGGTTACCTGCCATCCCTCCACTCTAACCACTAGGCTACCTGCCATCCCTCCACTCTAACCACTAGGCTACCTGCCACCCCTCCACTCTAACCACTAGACTACCTGCCATCCCTCCACTCTAACCACTAGGCTACCTGCCATCCCTCCACTCTAACCACTAGACTACCTGCCATCCCTCCACTCTAACCACTAGGCTACCTGCCACCCCTCCACTCTAACCACTAGACTACCTGCCATCCCTCCACTCTAACCACTAGGTTACCTGCCATCCCTCCACTCTAACCACTAGGTTACCTGCCATCCCTCCACTCTAACCACTAGGCTACCTGCCATCCCTCCACTCTAACCACTAGGCTACCTGCCACCCCTCCACTCTAACCACTAGACTACCTGCCATCCCTCCACTCTAACCACTAGGTTACCTGCCATCCCTCCACTCTAACCACTAGGCTACCTGCCATCCCTCCACTCTAACCACTAGGCTACCTGCCATCCCTCCACTCTAACCACTAGGCTACCTGCCACCCCTACACTCTAACCACTAGGCTACCTGCCGTCCCCTACACTCTAACCATGACTGGTCTCTCAGTTCCCTTCTTTTTATCAGCCTCGATGTCGGACCACTTCTTTTTTTACGACGTCACTGTCCCCCGGCGGCAGAGACAGACCTCGGCCACTCTTCGCCCATCCTCTCTTTCTGGTCTCTGCCGTGACCCTGCCGTGACCCCTGCAGTTATCCAGTCTCCCCAACAGCAACCTTTCCCTGGCTGCCATTTCCTCCACCGTCACTCTTCAAGCTCTTTGTTTGCTGTAGTTTGTGTTGTGCTTTCCATTTGGGGTTTTGATGTAGCTAATCTGATGGCTACAATTTGTGAGAAATATCCAAATAACCCAAATCCCATCATCCCTGTCACACAGGCTTATTTATTGGTGTCGAGCACGTCACTAATGTCAATGACACGTGACAAAATATGTACGGAAGTTTCTAAGAAGCTTTGAATTACTAAGAACTTCAATGTGTTTCGTTAATCCGGCCCCAGCACCCCAAAAGGATAGTAAAACCACACACACACACACACACCACACCACTCCACACCACACCACACCACACACACACACACACACACAGTTCCCCTCTCTCTATAATAGCCTTCTTTACCAGTAAATATACAGTGTCTTAGTAGTGAAGTGGAGTCTGATTTTGCTGGTACAGCCCTTCTCCTCCTACATCTCCTTCTCCACATCCTCCTCTTCCTCCTCCACATCCTCCTCCTCCTTCTCCACATCCTCTTCCTCCTCCACATCCTCCTCCTCCTTCTCCACATCCTCTTCCTCCTCCACATCCTCTTCCTCCTCCACATCCTCCTCCTCCTTCTCCACATCCTCTTCCTCCTCCACATCCTCCTCCTCCTTCTCCACATCCTCCTCTTCATCCTCCTCCTTCTCCACATCCTCCTCTTCCTCCTCCACATCCTCCTCTTCTTCCTCCACATCCTCCTCTTCCTCCTCCACATCCTCCTCCTCATCCTCCATCTCCACATCCGCATCCTCCATCTCCACATCCTCCTCTTCTTCCTCCTCCTTCTCCACATCCTCCTCTTCCTCCTCCACATCCTCCTCTTCCTCCTCCACATCCTCCTCTTCCTCCTCCACATCCTCCTCCTCCTTCTCCACATCCTCCTCTTCCTTCTCCACATCCTCCTCTTCCTCCTCCACATCCTCCTCTTCCTCCTCCACATCCTCCTCTTCCTCCTCCACATCCTCCTCCTCCTTCTCCACATCCTCTTCCTCCTCCACATCCTCCTCCTCCTTCTCCACATCCTCTTCCTCCTCCACATCCTCTTCCTCCTCCACATCCTCCTCCTCCTTCTCCACATCCTCTTCCTCCTCCACATCCTCCTCCTCCTTCTCCACATCCTCCTCTTCATCCTCCTCCTTCTCCACATCCTCCTCTTCCTCCTCCACATCCTCCTCTTCTTCCTCCACATCCTCCTCTTCCTCCTCCACATCCTCCTCCTCATCCTCCATCTCCACATCCGCATCCTCCATCTCCACATCCTCCTCTTCTTCCTCCTCCTTCTCCACATCCTCCTCTTCCTCCTCCACATCCTCCTCTTCCTCCTCCACATCCTCCTCTTCCTCCTCCACATCCTCCTCCTCCTTCTCCACATCCTCCTCTTCCTTCTCCACATCCTCCTCTTCCTTCTCCACATCCTCCTCTTCCTCCTCCACATCCTCCTCTTCCTCCTCCACATCCTCCTCTTCCTCCTCCACATCCTCAATCTCCACATCCTACTCCTCCTTCTCCACATCCTCCTCCTCCACATCCTCCACATCCTCCACATCCTCATCCTCCTCCTCCTTCTCCACATCCTCCTTCTCCACATCCTCAATCTCCACATCCTACTCCTCCTTCTCCACATCCTCATCCTCCTCCTCCTTCTCCACATCCTCCTCCTCCTTCTCCACATCCTCCACATCCTCATCCTCCTCCTCCTTCTCCACATCCTCCTCCTCCTTCTCCACATCCTCAATCTCCACATCCTCCTCCTCCACATCCCCCTTCTCCACATCCTCCTTCTCCACATCCTCCTTCTCCACATCCTCCTTCTCCACATCCTCCTCCTCCTTCTCCACATCCTCCTTCTCCACATCCTACTCCTCCTTCTCCACATCCTCCTTCTCCACATCCTCCACATCCTCATCCTCCTCCTCCTTCTCCACATCCTCCTCCTCCTTCTCCACATCCTCAATCTCCACATCCTCCTCCTCCACATCCTCCTCCACATCCTCATCCTCCTCCTCCTTCTCCACATCCTCCTTCTCCACATCCTCATCCTCCTTCTCCACATCCTCCTTCTCCTTCTCCACATCCTCCTCCTCCTTCTCCACATCCTCCTTCTCCTTCTCCACATCCTCCTTCTCCACATTCTCCTCCTCCTTCTCCACATCCTCCTCCTCCACATCCTCCTCCACATCCTCATCCTCCTCCTCCTTCTCCACATCCTCCTTCTCCACATTCTCCTCCTCCTTCTCCACATCCTCCTTCTCCACATCCTCCTTCTCCACATCCTCCTTCTCCACATCCTCCTTCTCCACATCCTCCTTCTCCACATCCTCCTCCTCCTTCTCCACATCCTCCTTCTCCACATCCTCCTTCTCCACATCCTCCTTCTCCACATCCTCCTCCTCCTTCTCCACATCCTCCTCCTCCTTCTCCACATCCTCCTACATCTCCTTCTCCACATCCTCAATCTCCACATCCTCCTCCTCCTTCTCCACATCCTCCTACATCTCCTTCTCCACATCCTCAATCTCCACATCCTACTCCTCCTTCTCCACATCCTCCTCCTCCACATCCTCATCCTCCTCCTCCTTCTCCACATCCTCCTCCTCCTTCTCCAAATCCTCCTCCTCCACATCCTCCTCCACATCCCCCAGACTCTCTTATCCAGAGCCACTACAGTAGTGATTCATTTAGCAGACTCTCTTATCCAGAGACATACAGTAGTGAATCATTTAGCAGACTCTCTTATCCAGAGACCTACAGTAGTGAATCATTTAGCAGACTCTCTTATCTAGAGCCACTACAGTAGTGAGTCATTTAGCAGACTCTCTTACCTAGAGCCACTACAGTAGTGAGTCATTTAGCAGACTCTCTTATCCAGAGCCACTACAGTAGTGAGTCATTTAGCAGACTCTCTTATCCAGAGCCACTACGGTAGTGAGTCATTTAGCAGACTCTCTTATCCAGAGACCTACAGTAGTGAGTCATTTAGCAGACTCTCTTATCCAGAGACCTACAGTAGTGAGTCATTTAGCAGACTCTCTTATCCAGAGACCTACAGTAGTGAGTCATTTAGCAGACTCTCTTATCCAGAGACCTACAGTAGTGAGTCATTTAGCAGACTCTCTTATCTAGAGCCACTACAGTAGTGAGTCATTTAGCAGACTCTCTTATCTAGAGCCACTACAGTAGTGAATCATTTAGCAGACTCTCTTATCCAGAACCACTAAGCTGACTCTCTTATCCAGAGCCACTTACAGTAGTGAGTCAGTTAGCAGACTCTCTTATCTAGAGCCACTACAGTAGTGAGTCATTTAGCAGACTCTCTTATCTAGAGCCACTACAGTAGTGAGTCATTTAGCAGACTCTCTTATCCAGAGCCACTACGGTAGTGAGTCATTTAGCAGACTCTCTTATCCAGAGCCACTACAGTAGTGAGTCATTTAGCTGACTCTCTTATCTAGATCCACTACGGTAGTGAATCATTTAGCAGACTCTCTTATCCAGAGCCACTACGGTAGTGAGTCATTTAGCAGACTCTCTTATCTAGATCCACTACGGTAGTGAATAATTTTAGCAGACTCTTATCTAGAGCCACTTACAGTTAGTGCATTCATCTGAAGATAACTAGGTGAGACAACCACATACAGTATCACAGCCATAGTAAGTCCATGTTTCCTCATGACAATAGCTATCAGCAGCCAGAACCCTGTAGGACAAGACCGATGTTAATTACTATGGAGACAACACTACACTTCAATTGACCGAGCAAGACTATACGACTCCTCTTTGCCCCCGAAACAGCAGAAGTCCCTCCCCAGCTATTGGAGCACATCTCTAGGCAGTCATAGACAACTCCATCACAACATACAAAGGGGACTTTTCTTTCTCTTCTCTCTTTTGCCGCAGCGTTTACCAAGATGATCACGATAAACGGACAAGAATACCACCTGCAGTTGGTAGACACAGCGGGACAGGTAGTAGTCACGCACCACAGGGATTTATTTTGAAAAAAAAACATTTATACAAGACCTTACATTTCTACATTGACTCGTGGTTGGGGATCTCATGATGTCGTATCACCATTAGAATTGTAGAACACAGGCCATTCTAGAATGCGCCCTACCTCTAATTAGAATGCCAGCTGGGTACATTGCTTTACTCTCTGACACTATAAGGCCTAGATTCTAAGCGGTATACTAGTATGGACATTGGGACACTATGTTACAGTGTGCAGGCTAAGTACTTATTTCACACATTTCTCTGTCTCCCTCTTTCTCCTTCCCTTTCCTCTCTCCCCCTCTGTCTTTTCCAGGATGAATACTCTATATTTCCTCAGACCTATTCCATAGATATCAATGGATACATCTTGGTCTACTCTGTCACATCTAATAAAAGGTTAGTCAGCTATTTACTCGACTGTCTTTTAATGATTTAGATTGTGCAGAATGATCTGTGGTAGGGGTGATCAACGACTGAACAGGTTTTTACTTAAATAAAATATATAAATATGTTTTCTTAAGATTTGAATCAGACATCTTTGTGTCTGAGGTAAAAACAAACGGAAGCATCATTATAAAATGTTTGAGAGAGTTGTTGTTAAACAGTCTGATGATGTTTTAAAGTTGTTCAGGGGATGTAACACATACACAAAGCCCAGACAAAATGAGTGGAACTGTGTTACAGCACTGTGCGGAACAACTGGCTGGTGTTTTTAACAGACATTTTCCAATCCTCACTCGACCAGCAACACGTTCCAGTATTGTGGAAAACCTCAATAATTATACCCATTCCTAAAGCATCTAATCCCTCTGTGCTGAATGACTACCGCCCCTGTCGCCTTGACATCCTTAGGAATGAAATGCCTTGAGAAACTTGTGAAAAGTCATATTCTCAGCGTCACCCGGAAGCTTATCGACCCATTTCAGTTTGCCTATCAGCCTCAGAGGAGTTGATGATGCCATCCTTACCCTCCTCAACATGGTCTATAGTCATCTAGAGGGGGTATTAACATGGTCTATAGTCATCTAGAGGGGGTATTAACATGGTCTATAGACATCTAGAGGGGGTATTAACATGGTCTATAGACATCTAGAGGGGGTATTAACATGGTCTATAGACATCTAGAGGGGGTATTAACATGGTCTATAGACATCTAGAGGGGGTATTAACATGGTCTATAGTCATCTAGAGGGGGTATTAACATGGTCTATAGACATCTAGAGGGGGTATTAACATGGTCTATAGACATCTAGAGGGGGTATTAACATGGTCTATAGACATCTAGAGGGGGTATTAACATGGTCTATAGACATCTAGAGGGGGTATTAACATGGTCTATAGACATCTAGAGGGGGTATTAACATGGTCTATAGACATCTAGAGGGGGTATTAACATGGTCTATAGACATCTAGAGCCAAATCCCATGTTAGGGTTCTGTTTGTTTACTTTTCTTCTGCCTTCAACACAATCCAGCTCTAAATTCTGGCACAGAGACTCATTCAGGACTTCTCCTTATATGGGGGGGGGGGGGGCTGGTTTTGTGGCTGTTGGACTTCCTGAGCCAACGCTCACAGCGAGTCAAAATAGGTCCCCACGTGTCGGACATACGCAATACCAACACAGGCGCTCCTCAGGGATGTGTTTTGTCCCCACTCCTGTACATCTTGTACACTAATAGTTGTACTAGTATCCATACTGACAGACACCTCGTTAAGTTCGCTGATGACACTGCCTTGATCAGCCTGTTGCATGATGACGAGGAACATCATGGCCCGGTCCTAGATGACTTTGTAGAGTGGTGTTACGAATCACACTTGGTCCTCAATACCGACAAGACCAAAGAGATGTGCATAGACTTCAGGAAGTGTACAACACCATACCTCTGCAACATCTATCAGAGGTCAGAACATAGAGATTGTAGAGGAATACAAATACCTGGGTGTCCTCTTGGACGATAAGCTTCAGTGGGGTAAATGTACAGACCTGATCTACAAAAAGAGCCAACAGAGACGGTACTTTCTCAAAAAGCTGGGATCTTTTAATGTAGACTGTACTATAAGGCCAACAGGCTAATGTTCCTATCCACTCAGTAAGGCCAGCAGGCTAATGTTCCTATAGACTCAGTAAGGCCAGCAGGCTAATGTTCCTATTCACTCAGTAAGGCCAGCAGGCTAATGTTCCTATCCACTCAGTAAGGCCAGCAGGCTAATGTTCCTATCCACTCAGTAAGGCCAGCAGGCTGATGTTCCTATAGACTCAGTAAGGCCAGCAGGCTAATGTTCCTATCCACTCAGTAAGGCCAGCAGGCTAATGTTCATATCCACTCAGTAAGGCCAGCAGGCTAATGTTCCTATCCACTCAGTAAGGCCAGCAGGCTAATGTTCCTATAGACTCAGTAAGGCCAGCAGGCTAATGTTCCTATAGACTCAGTAAGGCCAGCAGGCTAATGTTCCTATAGACTCAGTAAGGCCAGCAGGCTAATGTTCCTATAGACTCAGTAAGGCCAGTAGGCTAATGTTCCTATAGACTCAGTAAGGCCAGCAGGCTAATGTTCCTATAGACTCAGTAAGGCCAGCAGGCTATAACAGTATCTATGACAGTATGTTTGACAGTATTAATGACAGTATCTATAACAGTATCTATGACAGTATGTTTGACAGTATTAATGACAGTATTAATGACAGTATCTATAACAGTATCTATGACAGTATGTTTGACAGTATTAATGACAGTATCTATAACAGTATCTATAACAGTATGTTTGACAGTATTAATGACAGTATCTATAACAGTATCTATAACAGTATCTATGACAGTATGTGTGACAGTATTAATGACAGTATCTATAACAGTATGTTTGACAGTATTAATGACAGTATTAATGACAGTATCTATAACTGTATGTGTGACAGTATTAATGACAGTATCTATAACAGTATCTATGACAGTATGTTTGACAGTATTAATGACAGTATCTATAACAGTATCTATGACAGTATGTTTGACAGTATTAATGACAGTATTAATGACAGTATCTATAACAGTATCTATGACAGTATGTTTGACAGTATTAAGGACAGTATCTATAACAGTATCTATGGCAGTATGTTTGACAGTATTAATGACAGTATCTATAACAGTATCTATGACAGTATGTTTTACAGTATTAATGACAGTATCTATAACAGTATCTATAACAGTATGTTTGACAGTATTAATGACAGTATTAATGACAGTATCTATAACTGTATGTGTGACAGTATTAATGACAGTATCTATAACAGTATCTATGACAGTATGTTTGACAGTATTAATGACAGTATCTATAACAGTATCTATAACAGTATGTTTGACAGTATCTATAACAGTGTATATAACAGTATGTTTGACAGTATTAATGACAGTATTAATGACAGTATCTATAACAGTATCTATAACAGTATCTATGACAGTATGTTTGACAGTATTAATGACAGTATCTATAACAGTATCTATAACAGTATCTATGACAGTATGTTTGACAGTATTAATGACAGTATCTATAACAGTATCTATAACAGTATGTTTGACAGTATCTATGACAGTATGTTTGACAGTATTAATGACAGTATCTATAACAGTATCTATAACAGTATCTATGACAGTATGTTTGACAGTATTAATGACAGTATCTATAACAGTATCTATGACAGTATGTTTGACAGTATTAATGACAGTATCTATAACAGTATCTATGACAGTATGTTTGACAGTATTAATGACAGTATCTATAACAGTATCTATAACAGTATCTATGACAGTATGTTTGACAGTATTAATGACAGTATCTATAACAGTATCTATAACAGTATGTTTGACAGTATCTATGACAGTATGTTTGACAGTATTAATGACAGTATCTATAACAGTATCTATAACAGTATGTTTGACAGTATCTATGACAGTATGTTTGACAGTATTAATGACAGTATCTATAACAGTATCTATGACAGTATGTTTGACAGTATTAATGACAGTATCTATAACAGTATCTATGACAGTATGTTTGACAGTATTAATGACAGTATCTATAACAGTATCTATAACAGTATCTATGACAGTATGTTTGACAGTATTAATGACAGTATCTATAACAGTATCTATAACAGTATCTATGACAGTATGTTTGACAGTATTAATGACAGTATCTATAACAGTATCTATAACAGTATGTTTGACAGTATCTATGACAGTATGTTTGACAGTATTAATGACAGTATCTATAACAGTATCTATAACAGTATGTTTGACAGTATCTATGACAGTATGTTTGACAGTATTAATGACAGTATCTATAACAGTATCTATGACAGTATGTTTGACAGTATTAATGACAGTATCTATAACAGTATCTATAACAGTATGTTTGACAGTATCTATGACAGTATGTTTGACAGTATTAATGACAGTATCTATAACAGTATCTATAACAGTATGTTTGACAGTATCTATGACAGTATGTTTGACAGTATTAATGACAGTATCTATAACAGTATCTATGACAGTATGTTTGGCAGTATTAATGACAGTATCTATAACTGTATGTGTGACAGTATTAATGACAGTATCTATAACTGTATGTGTGACAGTATTAATGACAGTATCTATAACAGTATCTATGACAGTATGTTTGGCAGTATTAATGACAGTATCTATAACAGTATCTATGACTGTATGTTTGGCAGTATTAATGACAGTATCTATAACAGTATCTATGACAGTATGTTTGGCAGTATTAATGACAGTATCTATAACAGTATCTATGACAGTATGTTTGACAGTATTAATGACAGTATCTATAACAGTATCTATGACGGTATGTTTGACAGTATTAATGACAGTATCTATAACAGTATGTGTGACATATTGTTTTTCTTTTCTTCCAGTTTTGAAGTAGTTCAGGTTATCCATGAAAAACTTCTGGATATGGTGGGGAAAGCTCAGTGAGTATCTACTGTAATCTGACTGTATATTAACCCTCTACTGTAATCTGATGTATATTAACCCTCTACTGTAACCTGACTGTATATTAACCCTCTACTGTAATCTGATGTATATTAACCCTCTACTGTAATCTGACTGTATATTAACCCTCTACTGTAATCTGACTGTATATTAACCCTCTACTGTAATCTGACTGTATATTAACCCTCTACTGTAATCTGACTGTATATTAACCCTCTACTGTAATCTGATGTATATTAACCCTCTACTGTAACCTGACTGTATATTAACCCTCTACTGTAATCTGACTGTATATTAACCCTCTACTGTAATCTGACTGGATATTAACCCTCTGCTGTAACCTGACTGTATATTAACCCTCTACTGTAATCTGATGTATATTAACCCTCTACTGTAATCTGACTGTATATTATCCCTCTACTGTAATCTGACAGTATATTAACCCTCTACTGTAATCTGATGTATATTAACCCTCTACTGTAATCTGACTGTATATTATCCCTCTACTGTAATCTGACTGTATATTAACCCTCTACTGTAATCTGACTGTATATTATCCCTCTACTGTAATCTGACTGTATATTAACTCTCTACTGTAATCTGACTGTATATTATCCCTCTACTGTAACCTGACTGTATATTATCCCTCTACTGTAATCTGACTGTATATTATCCCTCTACTGTAACCTGACTGTATATTATCCCTCTACTGTAATCTGATGTATATTAACCCTCTACTGTAATCTGACTGTATATTATCCCTCTACTGTAATCTGACTGTATATTAACCCTCTACTGTAATCTGACTGTATATTATCCCTCTACTGTAATCTGACTGTATATTAACCCTCTACTGTAATCTGACTGTATATTATCCCTCTACTGTAACCTGACTGTATATTATCCCTCTACTGTAATCTGACTGTATATTATCCCTCTACTGTAACCTGACTGTATATTATCCCTCTACTGTAATCTGACTGTATATTAACCCTCTACTGTAATCTGACATAGCATGCCTAAAATAAATGCCTGAAACTAAAGCCCCACATTCGGGTCATGATGAAGGAAACAAACTGTCTGAGGAGGTTTAACGTATCCCGTAAATGTGGAGTAGAAGTTGGAGTTAAAATAGAGTATTGCTCTGTTTAATATTGAGATGGAAAAAACTTCATAGAGAAAGCTAGCAAACGGAAGCTAGCTAGCTACTAGCCGGATATTAGATAGCGTCACCTAGCGATAATGGAATCGCTAACAAAGTTGACACCAACTGTATTGGTATGTGGTGTTTGTCGACTTTGTGGCACTTGCTCTGAAAGCTCAATGTTTCCCAGTCATACAGTGCTCTGAAGAAGTTTTTGCCCCCCCCTTACCCTCAATATGGGGTTGTGCCACCTTTAGCTGCAATGACTGCAACCAAATGCTTCCTGTAGTTCTTGATTGTGTGTTTTGGATCATTGTCTTGCTGCACGACCCAGCTGCACTTCAGCTTACAGACGGATGGCCTGATAATTGTCCTGTAGAATTCTCTGATACAGAGCAGAATTCATGGTTCCTTTAATTTGTATATATTAATCACCTTTATTTAACCAGGTAGGCTAGTTGAGAACAAGTTTGCATTTGCAACTGCGACCTCCTTCTATGAAGGCAAGTCGTCCAGGTCCTGAGGCAGCAAAGCATTCCCCAAACCATCACACTACCACCACCATGCTGGTCCCCAAACTATCACACTACCACCACCATGCTGGGCCATTGGGAATGAGGTTCTTACTGTAGAATGCAATGTTTGGTTTTCACCAGAGATAATGGGATCCATCTCGAGTTCCATCTCCCACAGCGATGTGAGAGACTGATCAACAACTACAGGAAGTGGTTGGTTGTAGTCAGTGCAGCTACAGTAAATTCCTCCACAGCGATGTGAGAGACTGATCAACAACTACAGGAAGTGGTTGGTTATAGTCAGTGCAGCTACAGTAAATTCCTCCACAGTGATGTGAGAGACTGATCAACAACTACAGGAAGTGGTTGGTTGTAGTCAGTGCAGCTACAGTAAATTCCTCCACAGCGATGTGAGAGACTGATCAACAACTACAGGAAGTGGTTGGTTATAGTCAGTGCAGCTACAGTAAATTCCTCCACAGTGATGTGAGAGACTGATCAACAACTACAGGAAGTGGTTGGTTGTAGTCAGTGCAGCTACAGTAAATTCCTCCACAGCGATGTGAGAGACTGATCAACAACTACAGGAAGTGGTTGGTTATAGTCAGTGCAGCTACAGTAAATTCCTCCACAGTGATGTGAGAGACTGATCAACAACTACAGGAAGTGGTTGGTTGGAGTCAGTGCAGCTACAGTAAATTCCTCCACAGCGATGTGAGAGACTGATCAACAACTACAGGAAGTGGTTGGTTGTAGTCAGTGCAGCTACAGTAAATTCCTCCACAGTGATGTGAGAGACTGATCAACAACTACAGGAAGTGGTTGGTTGTAGTCAGTGCAGCTACAGTAAATTCCTCCACAGCGATGTGAGAGACTGATCAACAACTACAGGAAGTGGTTGGTTGTAGTCAGTGCAGCTACAGTAAATTCCTCCACGGCGATGTGAGAGACTGTTCAACAACTACAGGAAGTGGTTGGTTGGAGTCAGTGCAGCTACAGTAAATTCCTCCACAGCGATGTGAGAGACTGATCAACAACTACAGGAAGTGGTTGGTTGTAGTCAGTGCAGCTACAGTAAATTCCTCCACAGCGATGTGAGAGACTGATCAACAACTACAGGAAGTGGTTGGTTGTAGTCAGTGCAGCTACAGTAAATTCCTCCACAGCGATGTGTGAGTGATCAACAACTACAGGAAGTGGTTGGTTGTAGTCAGTGCAGGTAAAGGTGGCACAACCAGTTATTGAGTGTAAGGGGGCGTTTACTTTTTCACACAGGGGAATTGTGTGTGGCATATCTTTGTTTATGAAATAATTTAAATAAGTGTGTAATTGTTGTGTTATTTGTTCACTCAGGTTCCCCTTTATCTATTATTTGGTCTAGTATTTGGTGAAACCGGATGGCTTAGATTTTTGCAGATGAGGCTGAGGGTGCATCTACTGTGTCTATGTAACATTTGGGAATATGGGGTACAACATGTGGTTTTGTTCTGGGTACAACATGTGGTTTTGTTTTGATAGATGGGATACAACATGTGGGTTTGTCTTTGATACATGGGATACAACATGTGGTTTTGTCTTTGATACATAGGATACAACATGTGGTTTTGTCTTTGATACATGGGATACAACATGTGGGTTTGTCTTTGATACATGGGATACAACATGTGGGTTTGTCTTTGATACATGGGATACAACATGTGGTTTTGTCTTTGATACATGGGATACAACATGTGGTTTTGTCTTTGATACATGGGATACAACATGTGGTTTTGTCTTTGATACATGGGATACAACATGTGGGTTTGTCTTTGATACATGGGATACAACATGTGGTTTTGTCTTTGATACATGGGATACAACATGTGGTTTTGTCTTTGATACATGGGATACAACATGTGGTTTTGTCTTTGATACATGGGATACAACATGTGGTTTTGTCTTTGATACATGGGATACAACATGTGGGTTTGTCTTTGATACATGGGATACAACATGTGGTTTTGTCTTTGATACATGGGATACAACATGTGGTTTTGTCTTTGATACATGGGATACAACATGTGGTTTTGTCTTTGATACATGGGATACAACATGTGGTTTTGTCTTTGATACATGGGATACAACATGTGGTTTTGTCTTTGATACATGGGATACAACATGTGGTTTTGTCTTTGATACATGGGATACAACATGTGGTTTTGTCTTTGATACATGGGATACAACATGTGGTTTTGTCTTTGATACATGGGATACAACATGTGGTTTTGTCTTTGATACATGGGATACAACATGTGGTTTTGTCTTTGATACATGGGATACAACATGTGGTTTTGTCTTTGATACATGGGATACAACATGTGGTTTTGTCTTTGATACATGGGATACAACATGTGGTTTTGTCTTTGATACATGGGATACAACATGTGGTTTTGTCTTTGATACATGGGATACAACATGTGGTTTTGTCTTTGATACATGGGATACAACATGTGGTTTTGTCTTTGATACATGGGATACAACATGTGGTTTTGTCTTTGATACATGGGATACAACATGTGGTTTTGTCTTTGATACATGGGATACAACATGTGGTTTTGTCTTTGATACATGGGATACAACATGTGGTTTTGTCTTTGATACATGGGATACAACATGTGGTTTTGTCTTTGATACATGGGATACAACATGTGGTTTTGTCTTTGATACATGGGATACAACATGTGGTTTTGTCTTTGATACATGGGATACAACATGTGGTTTTGTCTTTGATACATGGGATACAACATGTGGTTTTGTCTTTGATACATGGGATACAACATGTGGTTTTGTCTTTGATACATGGGATACAACATGTGGTTTTGTCTTTGATACATGGGATACAACATGTGGTTTTGTCTTTGATACATGGGATACAACATGTGGTTTTGTCTTTGATACATGGGATACAACATGTGGTTTTGTCTTTGATACATGGGATACAACATGTGGTTTTGTCTTTCTCTCAGAGTTCCTATTATGTTGGTGGGAAATAAGAACGACCTGCACATGGAAAGGTATGTTCCTTACTTACATACCTAGATACTGTCACACACTCACGCTCACACAAACACTCACGCTCACACACACACACAGACTCACGCTCACACACATTCAACAGCTCTCTGATTCAGAAGGCCTGGGTTAAATGCGGAAGACACATTTCGGTTGACTGTATTCAGTTGTACAACTGACCTAGGTATCCCACTTCCCCTATCCCTTAAAAGCATTATATCCTGTCGCTGTCGGGTTTGGAGTGATGTCATACAGAGACTCCATCCCCCTAACCTGTGGTGTGTGACGTGTGTGTGTGTGTGTGACGTGTGTGTGTGTGGTATCTGATTGGTGTGATGTCTCTTTTGAATTCCAGGGTGATCAGCTGTGAGGAAGGGAAGTCACTAGCAGAATCGTGGAACGCTGCCTTCATGGAATCCTCAGCTAAAGAGAACCAGGTGAATACACCTAGAACACATGTCCATCCAATAGAACCTGGAGGCACAAAAAAACACTTCTGGTACTTGTTTCTACCTGGTCGTTAATCACCGGGTGTCCCAGGTCTGAATTAGTCCTTTGATTTGGAATGAGAGAATGAAAACCTGAAGAAGTGTTTGAGTCCTCCATGACCGACATTGAACAGCCCTGCCATGGACCAAAAGCACTAGTCACCTCATCATCAAACCTTTGAGTAGTGGAATCAGGTGTGTAGTACTAGACAAAAAGACTCTAGGACCGGGATTGAACAGCCCTGCCATGGACCAAAAGCCCTAATCACCTCATCATCAAACCTTTGAGTAGTGGAATCAGGTGTGTAGTACTAGACAAAAAGACTCAAAAAATATGCACATATTTGGGTCCCTAGGACCGGGATTGAACAAACAGTGCTATGGGCACTGACGCTTGGAGGTCTACAGGCCTGTAATTGCAGTACTCTGTACTCTACAGCAGGGGGCAGCCCAGCTCTCCCAACTATTGAAAGGAATATTCCAGCCCAGAGATGTTGAGGCACTGTTCAGTCTCTCTTTCTGTCAGACGGCTGTGTCATAGTAGATAGTAAAGTAGCCTCAATTCTAGTCTAGTATGTCCTAGTCTGCTTTAGTCTGTTCTATTGTAGTCTGTTCTATTCTACTGAAGTCTGTTCTATTCTACTGTAGTCTGTTCTACTGTAGTCTGCTCTATTCTACTGTAGTCTGTTCTATTCTACTGTAGTCTGTTCTACTGTAGTCTGCTCTATTCTACTGTAGTCTGTTCTATTCTACTGTAGTCTGTTCTATTCTACTGTAGTCTGTTCTACTGTAGTCTGCTCTATTCTACTGTAGTCTGTTCTATTCTACTGTAGTCTGTTCTACTGTAGTCTGCTCTATTCTACTGTAGTCTGCTCTATTCTACTGTAGTCTGTTCTATTCTACTGTAGTCTGTTCTATTCTACTGTAGTCTGTTCTACTGTAGTCTGCTCTATTCTACTGTAGTCTGTTCTATTCTACTGTAGTCTGTCCTATTCTACTGAAGTCTGTTCTATTCTACTGTAGTCTGTTCTACTGTAGACTGCTCTATTCTACTGTAGTCTGTTCTATTCTACTGTAGTCTGTTCTACTGTAGTCTGCTCAATTCTACTGTAGTCTGTTCTATTCTACTGAAGTCTGTTCTATTCTACTGTAGTCTGTTCTACTGTAGTCTGTTCTATTCTACTGTAGTCTGTTCTATTCTACTGTAGTCTGTTCTAATGTAGTCTGTTATATTCTACTGTAGTCTATTCTACTGTAGTCTGTTCTATTCTACTGTAGTCTGTTCTATTCTACTGTAGTCTATTCTACTGTAGGTTGTTCTATTCTACCGTAGTCTGTTCTATTCTACCGTAGTCTGTTCCACTGTAGTCTGTTCTATTCTACTGGGTTCTACTGTATTCTGTTCTATTCTACTGTAGTCTGTTCTATTCTACTGGGTTCTACTGTATTCTGTTCTATTCTAATGGGTTCTACTGTATTCTACTCTTATTCTGTTTCTGCTTTCTCAGACGGCAGTGGAGGTGTTATATTCTAACCTGTGTGTGTGTGTGTGTGTGTGTGTGTGTGTGTCTGTGTGTGTGTGTGTGTGTCAGACGGCGGTGGAGGTGTTCAAGAGGATGATCCTGGAGGCGGAGAAGCTGGAAGGCGGCGTCCAACCAGGGAAGACTTCCTGCTCCTTGATGTAGAGCTGCTGATCAATCAGAACAGAGAACCGAACACTACACTGGGATATCCAGATACTTGAAGGCTTCCTGCCAGTACAACTACTACTCTTCCAACTGTCTTCAACTGTCTCCAACTGTCTTCAACTGTCTTCAACTGTCTTCAACTGTCTTCAACTGTCTTCCAACTGTCTTCAACTGTCTTCAACTGTCTTCAACTGTCTTCCAACTGTCTTCAACTGTCTTCAACTGTCTTCAACTGTCTTCCAACTGTCTTCAACTGTCTTCAACTGTCTTCAACTGTCTTCAACTGTCTTCAACTGTCTTCAACTGTCTTCCAACTGTCTTCAACTGTCTTCAACTGTCTTCAACTGTCTTCAACTGTCTTCCAACTGTCTTCAACTGTCTTCAACTGTCTTCAACTGTCTTCAACTGTCTTCAACTGTCTTCAACTGTCTTCCAACTGTCTTCAACTGTCTTCAACTGTCTTCCAACTGTCTTCAACTGTCTTCAACTGTCTTCAACTGTCTTCCAACTGTCTTCAACTGTCAACTCACCAACAGTTTATTTTTCAGTATTTCTGTTTGTCATGAAAGGGTGAGTGGCTGTGATACTGTACATTTCCCACAATCCACTTCTCGTCTGTTCTGTGCTCAGCCCTGATGCGAAACTGACGAAACTGACGTCCAGAAATAACCCCTAGACCCTCCACCCTTACCCCCCCCCCCCCTTAGTCACTTCTCTTAGCCCCTAGCAGACAAGGGGTGGGGTTTAGGGTCTGTTTCTGTAACCTTGTTTGACCATCCTGATCTTGCAAAAGTACAGCGGTCAGGATGGTGTATCAGACTACTGTTTCTCATAAAGACGTATCAGAAACTATGTCTGGCTTCTCACATGGGGCTGCACAGGTGTCCGTTCTGGCTTTATGGCGGACGGGTGACTATGGAAGAATCAGAGATGTTCAACCTCCTCGTATTAGAGATGCTATGAAGAACGAACATTCCCTTCTATTGAATTGTGTTTTTTAAAATGTTTTTTATTTAAACAAAGATTGTTTTATCTTCTTTTCTCTGTCCATGTAATTAGTCCACTGTGTCACCAGGATGGAGCTAGCATGCCATGGTTGTTTTTACCCATACTAAGCTGTTCATTTTAGTGTATTGTTTCAAAGGGAAACAAACACTCATTAGGATCAGGTGTGGTTAATTAGTGGGCGTGGCCAACACACCTGACCACGCGTAACAAGATACAGCATAGAGAGTTGTCTTGATGCAGAGAACGGTTTTTAAATCACTTTAGTAACGTTGAGAGAATGTTTTCTGTGGTTTTTATGGAACTTTTGGAACAATTTGAAAACATGACTTTAAATAAAAACCACGAGGAAACCTGTAGGAAACGTTATGCTGTAGTACTGAAATTCCCACAGAAGAACGTTGTTTCTTAACGTTCCCTGAACTATTTTAAAATGTCAAACCAGTTGTAGAACGTTTCTAGAACATTACCAAAATTGAAATTAAATGTAACCATGTTTGACATTTTAGGAAACGTTCTGTTAAAGTAATGAAATACCAAGAAAATATCATTTTCGAAAGTTACATAATTGTGCTGAGAATGTTCCAAAGCCAATCAACTACCCTGCACCGTTCCCAGAACGTTGTGAGAAGGTTGTATGCAAAATAACCATAGGACAACCGCACTCTCACCAAGCACTAAGAAACGTTCTCAGAACGTCGTGTGCTAGCTGGGCTCTGTCATTGTTGTCATTGTCAATCCGTACATCACTAAAACGTTTATAGGAAATCTTCCAATAAACTTCAGGGAGAATCCTAACTTCCTTAAGTCAAATATTCAGCTCGTCTCCCATTGACATCAACGCATGAATAAGTGAACATTTCATTTATGTGTAAGTTAAGATTTGTTCTTTAGTCATATCTGATGCATTAGTAGCTGTTCATCTGTCCCTCTTATCCCTCTAGCTCTTTCTTTATCTACTTTATTTTCCCACATCGTTGTCAGTCAGATGTGTGTGTCCCCACCCCCCCCCCCCCCCCATAGCTGTTTTTGTCGCCAGACAAAATATCTGCATCGTATTTTCTAACGTTGTACAAAAGTGTTTTTTGATTGTAATCATTAAAGCAAAAATGGATTATTTCAGAAGTGTTTGTTGTATAATTCCTGCGATGATGATTGATACACTTTGCTCAGATTCAATCATTTTGAAAAAAAGATTTTAACTACAAATGGTTTCAAGGTTTTGGTTTATTTTAAGTCGAATAATTATTCATGTTTGTTTTGTAAATATCAGACATATTTGAGTGGTTGATGTGACGGTTGATGATGGTTGATGTTGTGATGGTTGATCTGATGGTTTGCCTGGTGGATGCTCTACCTCCTCTCTTCAATGAACTGAATCAGGATGTTATAAAGTAGAGAAATATTGGTCTAGATAGAACCCTTAACTCCAAAATCAAAGCCAGTTCCTCTGTCTTTATTTATTCCATTTCTAATCAGTGACTGATTTAGACACCAGGTGGGAACAATGAATTATCAGGTAGAACAGAAAACCAGCAGTACTCCAGACCTCCATGGAATGATTTGAATACCCCTGGTCTAGAATGTGAACCACTATATAGATTCTAGAATGTGAACCAGTATATAGATTCTAGAATGTGAACCAGTATATAGATTCTAGAATGTGAACCAGTATATAGATTCTAGAACGTGAACCAGTATATAGATTCTAGAATGTGAACCAGTATATAGATTCTAGAATGTGAACCAGTATATAGATTCTAGAACCTTAACCAGTATATAGATTCTAGAATGTGAACCAGTATATAGATTCTAGAACGTTAACCAGTATATAGATTCTAGAACGTGTTGCACTTGTCAGTGCCACAACACTTCATGTTGATGTAAGCGTTGGTTTGGAACTGCTTACAGCCCGACATGTCCATGCATCTCTGGAAATGGCCAACTGAGAGAGAAAATACAGAATAATGTTAAGTTACTATGTGATAGGCGTTAACGTCGATTATAAATAATCTGTATTAAAAACCATTAAATTCTTGATCATTCAAACCAGGGCCTGCATCTCCTCTGAGAATGAAACAGGCCAGACCAGCATTATATTTATATACGTATATCATTTCTTGGTTGTTGCAGGTTCCACAAAGCGTCTTAGAGCAGGAGTGCTGATTATGAGTTCATATAGTCTTATTCATTATGATATAAATCTGCACCCCTCTGAGAACTTGTGAATACTGGCACAGAACTTTGTGTGACATGACATCCAATGCTGTTCTTCAAGCATCAGCACAACATTACTCTTTTTCAAGTCTATTTTTAATCATTAGTGTTTAGCTCAGCGGGCTAACATAGTCTGAAGACCCAGGTCTTGAACCTGGTCAGTAACATTACTTACATGGTGCTCTGAGGAACTTGGCGGCTGCACATCCGTCCTTCTCTGGGGGGCAGGTTTCTACTGTCACCTCACAGTCTCTTCCTGCCTTAGTTGGCACACAGCGCAGACAGTCCAGTGCTTCACCTAGGAGACAACACAGCGCTGTGTTAGAAAGTCATAGGAACAATAGAACACACCTACAGCACAGCATTGTGTTAGGACCACAGAATTAGAATCACGCAATAGCAACGCTACAGTATATTGGCCAGATGGTAGCCACATTGTTCAGGGACTCATTGGTAAAATACTAGGGCTGCAAAGTTCAAAGCCGCTGGAAAGGGTTTGGGGGTGTGATATTTATTTTTTTGGACTATGCAGGAGAGAAAAAAATTGCCCGATTGGTCAAGGCCCAGGACTGATCAAGGCCCAGGACTAGTCAAGCCCCAGGACTAGTCAAGGCCCAGGAATGATCAAGGCCCAGGACTAGTCAAGCCCCAGGACTAGTCAAGGCCCAGGACTAGTCAAGGCCCAGGACTAGTCAAGCCCCAGGACTGGTCAAGGCCCAGGACTAGTCAAGCCCCAGGACTGGTCAAGGCCCAGGACTAGTCAAGGCCCAGGACTAGTCAAGGCCTAGTGCCCTACTTTTGTGACAAAATGTAACCTAAATGTATTTGAATGTTTTACCAACATCTGTAACTGGAGTCTGATAATTATATTTACCGAACAGTTCATCTGATAATACTTTTAAAAAATACTTGCACATCACCCCATCACATCACCACCACATCACATCACATCACCACATCATCACATCAACACATCACCACATCAACACATCACATCACCACATCACCACACCACTTCACCACACCACATCACCACATCACCACACCACTTCAACACATCACATCACCACATCACCACACCACTTCACCACACCACATCACCACATCACATCATCAACACATCACCACATCACATCACCACATCACCACATCTCCACCACATCACATCACCACATCACATCACATCACCACATCACCACTTCACCACTTCACCACATCACCACATCACCACATCACATCACCACATCATCACCACACCACATCACCACACCACATCACATCACCACATCAACACATCACCACATCATCACATCACCACATCACCACATCACCACTTCACCACATCACATCACCACATCAACACATCACCACATCACATCACCACATCAACACATCACCACATCATCACCACATCACCACTTCACATCACCACATCACCACTTCACCACATCACATCACCACATCACCACATCACATCACCACATCACCACTTCACCACATCACCACTTCACCACATCACCACTTCACCACATCACCCCATCACATCACCACATCACCACTTCACCACATCACATCACCACATCACCACATCACATCACCACATCACCACTTCACCACATCACATCACCACATCAACACATCACCACATCATCACCACATCACCACATCACCACATCACCACATCACCACATCATCACCACACCACATCATCACATCACCACATCACCACTTCACCACATCACCACACCACATCACCACATCACCACATCATCACCACACCACATCACCACATCACCACATCACATCACCACACCACATCACCACATCATCACCACACCACATCACCACATCACATCACCACATCACCACATCACCACTTCACCACATCACATCACCACCACATCACCACATCACATCACCACACCACATCACCACATCATCACCACACCACATCACCACATCACATCACCACATCACCACTTCACCACATCACATCACCACATCACATCACCACATCACCACTTCACCACATCACCACATCACATCACCACTTCACCACATCACCACATCACCACATCACATCACCACATCACCACACCACATCACCACACCACATCACCACATCACCACACCACATCACGTTTGATATAAGTGTTTGAGGACAGGGTTTTGTTCTGTCTGGATATTTTATTGAACCTTTATTTAACTAGACAGGTCAGTTAAGAACACATTCTTATTTACACCGCCGGTCAATCACAGAGGGAGAGGGGAACGACTCTTACAAATCCAACTATTGAATCCTGCAAGATACTGTTCTGAGATGCTGAAAAACAAATGTTTTTCCCGCGCTACAGACGTCTATACCGGTCCATTAATACTGATAAAAGTTCCCAGGTTTTTCAGAAATCCCGGTTGAAAGATTCGGCAGGTCAAAAACAGGGAGGAGGGAACTCACATTGAGAGTTTTGAAAAGTTTTGCAACACTATAATGCTGCATTCATGGCACGTCGGAAAACTCTGATCCTCTGAGATAAACAATTAAACATATGTTAGTGGTGTAGAGCTTCCTATTGGTTGATTCTGATACTTCCTATTGGTTGATTCTGATACTTTTCTAAACTGGGAAACTGGGGTATCATCTTTCTACAAGGAGTTACCGAGTTGGAAAAATTCAGAGTGTTCTAGTTCCGACATGTCACCAACACTATGTACGAGACCGTTCCAGAGCCTTACCCAGCACCACAGTACAGAAGAGGTTAAAATACAGTGTTTTCTCAGTAGTTAATTAGTGACAGACCCACCACTAGCCAACAGCAGGGCCAGAGCCTTACCCAGCACCACAGTACAGAAGAGGTTAAAATACAGTGTTTTCTCATTAGTTAATTAGTGACAGACCCACCACTAGCCAACAGCAGGGCCAGAGCCTTACCCAGCACCACAGTACAGAAGAGGTTAAAATACAGTGTTTTCTCATTAGTTAATTAGTGACAGACCCACCACTAGCCAACAGCAGGGCCAGAGCCTTACCCAGCACCACAGTACAGAAGAGGTTAAAAGACAGTGTTTTCTCAGTAGTTAATTAGTGACAGACCCACCACTAGCCAACAGCAGGGCCAGAGCCTTACCCAGCACCACAGTACAGAAGAGGTTAAAATCCAGTGTTTTCTCATTAGTTAATTAGTGACAGACCCACCACTAGCCAACAGCAGGGCCAGAGCCTTACCCAGCACCACAGTACAGAAGAGGTTAAAAGACAGTGTTTTCTCAGTAGTTAATTAGTGACAGACCCACCACTAGCCAACAGCAGGGCCAGAGCCTTACCCAGCACCACAGTACAGAAGAGGTTAAAATACAGTGTTTTCTCAGTAGTTAATTAGTGACAGACCCACCACTAGCCAACAGCAGGGCCAGAGCCTTACCCAGCACCACAGTACAGAAGAGGTTAAAAGACAGTGTTTTCTCAGTAGTTAATTAGTGACAGACCCACCACTAGCCAACAGCAGGGCCAGAGCCTTACCCAGCACCACAGTACAGAAGAGGTTAAAAGACAGTGTTTTCTCATTAGTTAATTAGTGACAGACCCACCACTAGCCAACAGCAGGGCCAGAGCCTTACCCAGCACCACAGTACAGAAGAGGTTAAAATACAGTGTTTTCTCATTAGTTAATTAGTGACAGACCCACCACTAGCCAACAGCAGGGCCAGAGCCTTACCCAGCACCACAGTACAGAAGAGGTTAAAAGACAGTGTTTTCTCAGTAGTTAATTAGTGACAGACCCACCACTAGCCAACAGCAGGGCCAGAGCCTTACCCAGCACCACAGTACAGAAGAGGTTAAAAGACAGTGTTTTCTCAGTAGTTAATTAGTGACAGACCCACCACTAGCCAACAGCAGGGCCAGAGCCACAGCCAACATCACTATCTTCATCTTGCTGGTTTGTATGTGTGAACCTGAGAAGAGGGAACAGGCAGTGATTTGTAAACATTGTAAACAGGATTTTTTTAAATTCTCGAATATACTTTGATAAACCCATTGTTGTGTGAACCGTTTTTTGTGGATTATGCTCCGCAGCGAGACATACATACAGCTCACTGTACTTTGTTTTGAATTAACATACTGTAATGACGAACAGTAATAGTCAGAATGTAGAGGTGAGACATATGCAGAAGGAGACAGAGAGGAATGGCTGAGATGGGCTTTGAACCCACATCCCCAGGGGTATATGGGATCCGGATGGATAACCACCAGACTCATGCACATTTTTTTGACTAATGAAAATATTTTCTATCACGTTTCCATACACTTTAATCTTGAACAAAATAACTTTCATGACTCATATTGAGAAAGAAACCCAAGAAATAGAGTAAGGTAAAAGACTAAAAGACTAAGGCTAAAACACTAAAGCATCCAGCCATTGAGGAAACAGTGTAAAACAACATGAAAACGGAAGAATATCGATCAGAGAAGCATGAACGGACTAATTCTCCACTGATGTAGAACGGACTAATTCTCCACTGATGTAGAACTGACTAATTCTCCACTGATGTAGAACAGACTGATTCTCCACGGATGTAGAACTGACTAATTCTCCACGGATGTAGAACTGACTGATTCTCCACTGATGTAGAACTGACTAATTCTCCACTGATGTAGAACTGACTAATTCTCCACTGATGTAGAACTGACTAATTCTCCACTGATGTAGAACTGACTAATTCTCCACTGATGTAGAACTGACTAATTCTCCACTGATGTAGAACTGACTAATTCTCCACTGATGTAGAACTGACTGATTCTCCACTGATGTAGAACTGACTAATTCTCCACTGATGTAGAACTGACTAATTCTACACTGATGTAGAACTGACCAATTCTCCACTGATGTAGAACTGACTAATTCTACACTGATGTAGAACTGACTAATTCTCCACTGATGTAGAACTGACTGATTCTCCACTGACGTAGAACTGACCAATTCTCCACTGATGTAGAACTGACCAATTCTCCACTGATGTAGAACTGACTAATTCTACACTGATGTAGAACTGACTGATTCTACACTGATGTAGAACAGACTGATTCTCCACTGATGTAGAACTGACTGATTCTACACGGATGAGAGAGAGCAGCGAAATGAAACTCAAAACAGAGATGAATTAACTGCACCAACGAAACAGCTGATTTAAAAAAAAATATATATATATATATATATATATATTTTTTTTTTAAACAAGCTCTGAGATAAGGAGCCATAGAATCCTAAACCCGCCCGCTAATTTTTTTTTGAAAATAACAAAATATCTAATGCTGCCCGTGCAGGGGTGGTTTACGTCCTAATGTGTTACCGCTCCATACAGGTAAATGTAGATTCAGGTATAACTTACCTCACTCAACGCCGTGCTGATACGTCCTCTGTACACGTCAACGTTCCTCCTCTTATAGTCTACCCTTCGGTCTCTGTCAACTCCCCTACGCACGCAGCAGAGTGTACTGGAGTAAACCCTGTCAGTTCACCAACCCACTCTATAGGGGTCGTGTCCCCAATGACACCCTAATCTCCCCAAGAACAGCGCTACTACTTTTTAAACCCAGGACCAGGCCATTTGGGATGCAGCTCTACGACTACAGGGGCGTGTTTTACTCGGTAGAATCATGCACATGTATGCTTTCAGTTCATGCCAACTCCGCTAGGACTCGTAGAACAGTGAAGATGCAAACCTTCATTGTTAAAACACTTCGCATTTGCACTGCTCTTTGTGTAAATACTGGATAATCGGGTATGCTCTCTCTCCACCCACCCAGTCTACCAATGTCTGCTCTCTCTCCACCCACCCAGTCTACCAATGTCTGCTCTCTCTCCACCCACCCAGTCTACCAATGTCTGCTCTCTCTCCACCCACCCAGTCTACCAATGTCTGCTCTCTCTCCACCCACCCAGTCTAGCAATGTCTGCTCTCTCTCCACCCACCCAGTCTACCAATGTCTGCTCTCTCTCCACCCACCCAGTCTACCAATGTCTGCTCTCTCTCCACCCACCCAGTCTACCAATGTCTGCTCTCTCTCCACCCACCCAGTCTACCAATGTCTGCTCTCTCTCCACCCACCCAGTCTACCAATGTCTGCTCTCTCTCCACCGACCCAGTCTACCAATGTCTGCTCTCTCTCCACCCACCCAGTCTAGCAATGTCTGCTCTCTCTCCACCCACCCAGTCTACCAATGTCTGCTCTCTCTCCACCCACCCAGTCTACCAATGTCTGCTCTCTCTCCACCCACCCAGTCTACCAATGTCTGCTCTCTCTCCACCGACCCAGTCTACCAATGTCTGCTCTCTCTCCACCCACCCAGTCTAGCAATGCCTGCTCTCTCTCCACCCACCCAGTCTACCAATGTCTGCTCTCTCTCCACCCACCCAGTCTACCAATGTCTGCTCTCTCTCCACCCACCCAGTCTACCAATGTCTGCTCTCTCTCCACCCACCCAGACTACCAATGTCTGCTCTCTCTCCACCCACCCAGTCTACCAATGTCTGCTCTCTCTCCACCCACCCAGTCTACCAATGTCTGCTCTCTCTCCACCCACCCAGACTACCAATGCCTGTTATCTCTCCACCCACCCAGTCTACCAATGTCTGCTCTCTCTCCACCCACCCAGTCTACCAATGTCTGCTCTCTCTCCACCCACCCAGTCTACCAATGTCTGTTATCTCTCCACCCACCCAGTCTACCAATGTCTGCTCTCTCTCCACCCACCCAGACTACCAATGCCTGTTATCTCTCCACCCACCCAGTCTACCAATGTCTGCTCTCTCTCCACCCACCCAGTCTACCAATGTCTGCTCTCTCTCCACCCACCCAGTCTAGCAATGCCTGCTCTCTCTCCACCCACCCAGTCTACCAATGTCTGCTCTCTCTCCACCCACCCAGTCTACCAATGTCTGCTCTCTCTCCACCCACCCAGTCTACCAATGTCTGCTCTCTCTCCACCCACCCAGTCTACCAATGCCTGCTCTCTCTCCACCCACCCAGTCTACCAATGTCTGCTCTCTCTCCACCCACCCAGTCTAGCAATGCCTGCTCTCTCTCCACCCACCCAGTCTACCAATGTCTGCTCTCTCTCCACCCACCCAGTCTACCAATGTCTGCTCTCTCTCCACCCACCCAGTCTACCAATGTCTGCTCTCTCTCCACCCACCCAGTCTACCAATGTCTGCTCTCTCTCCACCCACCCAGTCTAGCAATGTCTGCTCTCTCTCCACCCACCCAGTCTACCAATGCCTGCTCTCTCTCCACCCACCCAGTCTACCAATGCCTGCTCTCTCTCCACCCACCCAGTCTAGCAATGTCTGCTCTCTCTCCACCCACCCAGTCTACCAATGTCTGCTCTCTCTCCACCCACCCAGTCTACCAATGCCTGCTCTCTCTCCACCCACCCAGTCTACCAATGCCTGCTCTCTCTCCACCCACCCAGTCTACCAATGCCTGCTCTCTCTCCACCCACCCAGTCTACCAATGCCTGCTCTCTCTCCACCCACCCAGTCTACCAATGCCTGCTCTCTCTCAACCCACCCAGTCTAGCAATGTCTGCTCTCTCTCCACCCACCCAGTCTACCAATGTCTGCTCTCTCTCCACCCAGTCTACCAATGTCTGTTCTCTCTCCACCCACCCAGTCTACCAATGTCTGCTCTCTCTCCACCCACCCAGTCTACCAATGTCTGCTCTCTCTCCACCCACCCAGTCTACCAATGTCTGCTCTCTCTCCACCCACCCAGTCTACCAATGTCTGCTCTCTCTCCACCCACCCAGTCTACCAATGTCTGTTCTCTCTCCACCCACCCAGTCTACCAATGTCTGCTCTCTCTCCACCCACCCAGTCTACCAATGTCTGCTCTCTCTCCACCCACCCAGTCTACCAATGTCTGCTCTCTCTCCACCCACCCAGTCTACCAATGTCTGCTCTCTCTCCACCCACCCAGTCTACCAATGCCTGCTCTCTCTCCACCCACCCAGTCTACCAATGTCTGCTCTCTCTCCACCCACCCAGTCTACCAATGTCTGCTCTCTCTCCACCCACCCAGTCTACCAATGCCTGCTCTCTCTCCACCCACCCAGTCTACCAATGTCTGCTCTCTCTCCACCCACCCAGTCTACCAATGTCTGCTCTCTCTCCACCCACCCAGTCTACCAATGCCTGCTCTCTCTCCACCCACCCAGTCTACCAATGTCTGCTCTCTCTCCACCCACCCAGTCTACCAATGTCTGCTCTCTCTCCACCCACCCAGTCTACCAATGCCTGCTCTCTCTCCACCCACCCAGTCTACCAATGTCTGCTCTCTCTCCACCCACCCAGTCTACCAATGTCTGCTCTCTCTCCACCCACCCAGTCTACCAATGTCTGCTCTCTCTCCACCCACCCAGTCTACCAATGTCTGCTCTCTCTCCACCCACCCAAACTACCAATGCCTGCTCTCTCTCCACCCACCCAATCTACCAATGCCTGCTCTCTCTCCACCCACCCAGTCTACCAATGTCTGCTCTCTCTCCACCCACCCAGTCTACCAATGTCTGCTCTCTCTCCACCCACCCAGTCTACCAATGTCTGCTCTCTCTCCACCCACCCAGTCTACCAATGTCTGCTCTCTCTCCACCCACCCAGTCTACCAATGTCTGTTATCTCTCCACCCACCCAGTCTACCAATGTCTGCTCTCTCTCCACCCACCCAGACTACCAATGCCTGTTATCTCTCCACCCACCCAGTCTACCAATGTCTGCTCTCTCTCCACCCACCCAGTCTACCAATGTCTGCTCTCTCTCCACCCACCCAGTCTAGCAATGCCTGCTCTCTCTCCACCCACCCAGTCTACCAATGTCTGCTCTCTCTCCACCCACCCAGTCTACCAATGTCTGCTCTCTCTCCACCCACCCAGTCTACCAATGTCTGCTCTCTCTCCACCCACCCAGTCTACCAATGCCTGCTCTCTCTCCACCCACCCAGTCTACCAATGTCTGCTCTCTCTCCACCCACCCAGTCTAGCAATGCCTGCTCTCTCTCCACCCACCCAGTCTACCAATGTCTGCTCTCTCTCCACCCACCCAGTCTACCAATGTCTGCTCTCTCTCCACCCACCCAGTCTACCAATGTCTGCTCTCTCTCCACCCACCCAGTCTACCAATGCCTGCTCTCTCTCCACCCACCCAGTCTACCAATGTCTGCTCTCTCTCCACCCACCCAGTCTAGCAATGTCTGCTCTCTCTCCACCCACCCAGTCTACCAATGCCTGCTCTCTCTCCACCCACCCAGTCTACCAATGCCTGCTCTCTCTCCACCCACCCAGTCTACCAATGTCTGCTCTCTCTCCACCCACCCAGTCTACCAATGTCTGCTCTCTCTCCACCCACCCAGTCTACCAATGCCTGCTCTCTCTCCACCCACCCAGTCTACCAATGCCTGCTCTCTCTCCACCCACCCAGTCTACCAATGCCTGCTCTCTCTCCACCCACCCAGTCTACCAATGCCTGCTCTCTCTCCACCCACCCAGTCTACCAATGCCTGCTCTCTCTCCACCCACCCAGTCTAGCAATGTCTGCTCTCTCTCCACCCACCCAGTCTACCAATGTCTGCTCTCTCTCCACCCAGTCTACCAATGTCTGTTCTCTCTCCACCCACCCAGTCTACCAATGTCTGCTCTCTCTCCACCCACCCAGTCTACCAATGTCTGCTCTCTCTCCACCCACCCAGTCTACCAATGTCTGCTCTCTCTCCACCCACCCAGTCTACCAATGCCTGCTCTCTCTCCACCCACCCAGTCTACCAATGTCTGCTCTCTCTCCACCCACCCAGTCTACCAATGTCTGCTCTCTCTCCACCCACCCAGTCTACCAATGCCTGCTCTCTCTCCACCCACCCAGTCTACCAATGTCTGCTCTCTCTCCACCCACCCAGTCTACCAATGTCTGCTCTCTCTCCACCCACCCAGTCTACCAATGCCTGCTCTCTCTCCACCCACCCAGTCTACCAATGTCTGCTCTCTCTCCACCCACCCAGTCTACCAATGTCTGCTCTCTCTCCACCCACCCAGTCTACCAATGTCTGCTCTCTCTCCACCCACCCAGTCTACAAATGTCTGCTCTCTCTCCACCCACCCAGTCTACCAATGCCTGCTCTCTCTCCACCCACCCAATCTACCAATGCCTGCTCTCTCTCCACCCACCCAGTCTACCAATGTCTGCTCTCTCTCCACCCACCCAGTCTACCAATGTCTGCTCTCTCTCCACCCACCCAGTCTACCAATGTCTGCTCTCTCTCCACCCACCCAGTCTACCAATGTCTGCTCTCTCTCCACCCACCCAGTCTACCAATGTCTGTTATCTCTCCACCCACCCAGTCTACCAATGTCTGCTCTCTCTCCACCCACCCAGTCTACCAATGTCTGCTCTCTCTCCACCCACCCAGTCTACCAATGTCTGCTCTCTCTCCACCCACCCAGTCTACCAATGTCTGCTCTCTCTCCACCCACCCAGTCTACCAATGTCTGCTCTCTCTCCACCCACCCAGTCTACCAATGTCTGCTCTCTCTCCACCCACCCAGTCTACCAATGTCTGCTCTCTCTCCACCCACCCAGTCTACCAATGTCTGCTCTCTCTCCACCCACCCAGTCTACCAATGTCTGCTCTCTCTCCACCCACCCAGTCTACCAATGTCTGCTCTCTCTCCACCCACCCAGTCTACCAATGTCTGCTCTCTCTCCACCCACCCAGTCTACCAATGCCTGCTCTCTCTCCACCCACCCAGACTACCAATGTCTGCTCTCTCTTCACCCACCCAGTCTACCAATGTCTGTTATCTCTCCACCCACCCAGTCTACCAATGCCTGCTCTCTCTCCACCCACCCAGTCTACCAATGCCTGCTCTCTCTCCACCCACCCAGTCTACCAATGCCTGCTCTCTCTCCACCCACCCAGTCTACCAATGTCTGCTCTCTCTCCACCCACCCAGTCTACCAATGCCTGCTCTCTCTCCACCCACCCAGTCTACCAATGCCTGCTCTCTCTCCACCCACCCAGTCTACCAATGTCTGCTCTCTCTCCACCCACCCAGTCTACCAATGCCTGCTCTCTCTCCACCCACCCAGTCTACCAATGCCTGCTCTCTCTCCACCCACCCAGTCTACCAATGCCTGCTCTCTCTCCACCCACCCAGTCTACCAATGCCTGCTCTCTCTCCACCCACCCAGTCTACCAATGTCTGCTCTCTCTCCACCCACCCAGTCTACCAATGCCTGCTCTCTCTCCACCCACCCAGTCTACCAATGTCTGCTCTCTCTCCACCCACCCAGTCTACCAATGTCTGTTATCTCTCCACCCACCCAGACTACCAATGTCTGCTCTCTCTCCACCCAGTCTACCAATGCCTGCTCTCTCTCCACCCACCCAGTCTACCAATGTCTGCTCTCTCTCCACCCACCCAGTCTACCAATGTCTGCTCTCTCTCCACCCACCCAGTCTACCAATGTCTGCTCTCTCTCCACCCACCCAGTCTACCAATGCCTGCTCTCTCTCCACCCACCCAGTCTACCAATGCCTGCTCTCTCTCCACCCACCCAGTCTACCAATGTCTGCTCTCTCTCCACCCACCCAGTCTACCAATGTCTGTTATCTCTCCACCCACCCAGTCTAGCAATGGCTGCTCTCTCTCCACCCACCCAGTCTACCAATGTCTGCTCTCTCTCCACCCACCCAGTCTACCAATGTCTGTTATCTCTCCACCCACCCAATCTACCAATGTCTGTTATCTCTCCACCCACCCAGTCTACCAATGTCTGTTATCTCTCCACCCACCCAGTCTACCAATGTCTGCTCTCTCTCCACCCACCCAGTCTACCAATGTCTGCTCTCTCTCCACCCACCCAGTCTACCAATGTCTGCTCTCTCTCCACCCACCCAGTCTACCAATGCCTGCTCTCTCTCCACCCACCCAGTCTACCAATGTCTGCTCTCTCTCCACCCACCCAGTCTACCAATGCCTGCTCTCTCTCCACCCACCCAATCTACCAATGCCTGCTCTCTCTCCACCCACCCAGTCTACCAATGCCTGCTCTCTCTCCACCCACCCAATCTACCAATGTCTGCTCTCTCTCCACCCACCCAGTCTACCAATGTCTGCTCTCTCTCCACCCACCCAGTCTACCAATGCCTGCTCTCTCTCCACCCACCCAATCTACCAATGCCTGCTCTCTCTCCACCCACCCAGTCTACCAATGCCTGCTCTCTCTCCACCCACCCAATCTACCAATGTTTGCTCTCTCTCCACCCACCCAGTCTACCAATGTCTGCTCTCTCTCCACCCACCCAGTCTACCAATGTCTGTTATCTCTCCACCCACCCAGTCTACCAATGTCTGCTCTCTCTCCACCCACCCAGTCTACCAATGTCTGTTATCTCTCCACCCACCCAGACTACCAATGTCTGCTCTCTCTCCACCCACCCAATCTACCAATGTCTGTTATCTCTCCACCCACCCAGTCTACCAATGCCTGCTCTCTCTCCACCCACCCAGTCTACCAATGCCTGCTCTCTCTCCACCCACCCAGTCTACCAATGTTTAATCTCTCTCCACCCACCCAGTCTACCAATGTCTGCTCTCTCTCCACCCACCCAATCTACCAATGTCTGCTCTCTCTCCACCCACCCAGTCTACCAATGTCTGCTCTCTCTCCACCCACCCAGTCTACCAATGCCTGCTCTCTCTCCACCCACCCAGTCTACCAATGCCTGCTCTCTCTCCACCCACCCAGTCTACCAATGTTTAATCTCTCTCCACCCACCCAGTCTACCAATGTCTGCTCTCTCTCCACCCACCCAATCTACCAATGTCTGCTCTCTCTCCACCCACCCAGTCTACCAATGTCTGCTCTCTCTCCACCCACCCAATCTACCAATGTCTGCTCTCTCTCCACCCACCCAGTCTACCAATGTCTGCTCTCTCTCCACCCACCCAGTCTACCAATGCCTGCTCTCTCTTCACCCACCCAATCTACCAATGCCTGCTCTCTCTCCACCCACCCAGTCTACCAATGCCTGCTCTCTCTCCACCCACCCAGTCTACCAATGCCTGCTCTCTCTCCAACCACCCAGTCTACCAATGCCTGCTCTCTCTCCACCCACCCAGTCTACCAATGCCTGCTCTCTCTCCACCCACCCAGTCTACCAATGTTTAATCTCTCTCCACCCGTCCAGTCTACCAATGCCTGCTCTCTCTCCACCCACCCAATCTACCAATGTCTGTTCTCTCTCCACCCACCCAGTCTACCAATGCCTGCTCTCTCTCCACCCACCCATTCTATCAATAGAGACACCATGTCCAAAGAATAGAAATGGTTTGCCCAACTCCTTAACATTCATACGAGTTAAATCCCATAGGATTGCATCCTACAGTACATATTTATGTCTTCCCCCATATCTGTAGGTCTAGCCTGGGTCCCCAGTCTGTTTGTGCTAACATTCCACCCCTGACCAGTCCTTGTCATGTATTGTTTGGCAGCGGCACAGCGAGTGGAGTCGTAGCATAAAAAAAGGTCTGGATTTCAGTGGGCAAAAACCTGGTTGAAAAAAAACGTTGTTTCCATGTCATTTCAACCCCCCCCCCCCCCCCCCCAAAAAAAAAAATCAATGTGATGACATTGAATCAGCGTAGAAACCGGATTGAATTTACCAACGTAAGTCAATTTAATCTTTTTTTTTTTTTTTTTTTTTTTTCACCCAATTTTTAACCAAAATCCAAATGACGGGTGACCTTTTCTTGGTTCATTTCACATTTAATTCACATGAGTTCAACAAAATGTAAATCAAAAAGTAGATGTTGAAGTGACTGACATCTGTGCCCGGTGGGAGGCTACTGTAGTCTACTGTGCATAATACTGTCACCCATGACCCAGTTTGAGTTGAGTTTATTTTTTATTTGTACAGGGACAGTGCTCATTAATCAACGTTTCAGTAAAAGTGATGTTTTTACTCAGCCGGCTAATTTTCAACCGCAGTCCCTGGGCAGGTTATTAAAAACAATAACAATATAGACAATCATTGGGCAGTGAGCACACGCAGAGCAACATAGAACAAGCAAGATGTAGCATACAGACAGAGCAACATAGAACGAGCAAGACATAGCATACAGACAGAGCAACACAGAACAAGCAAGACATAGCATACAGACAGAGCAACATAGGACAAGCAAGACGTAGCATACAGACATAGCAACATAGGACAAGCAAGACGTAGCATACAGACAGAGAAACATAGGACAAGCAAGACGTAGCATACAGACATAGCAACATAGGACAAGCAAGACGTAGCATACAGACAGAGCAACATAGGACAAGCAAGACGTAGCATACAGACAGAGCAACATAGGACAAAAAGCAACAAGACAAAATTCATAAAAGCAACAAAGTGTTTCCACACCTCACAAGCTACAGACAACATGGAAAGCGGCAACACACAGCTAGGGATTATGTTCACAAATCTGATTCACCTTTAGCCATGTCCTCTAAATGTAATTTGTTTTGTTTTTTTAACCTCTATTTAAATTGGCAAGTCAGTTAAGAACAAATTCTTATTTACAATGACGGCCTACACCAGCCAAACCACGACGACGCTGGGCCAATTGTGCGCCACCCAATCACAGCCGGATGTGATACAGCCTGGATTCGAACCAGGTATTATAGTGATGCCTCTTGCAGCTAGTTAGCGGTGGTGCGCGCTAATAGCGTTTTAATCCGGTGACGCCACTTGCTCTGAGACCTTGAAGTAGTGGTTCCCCTTGATCTGCAAGTGCTGCAGCTTTTGTGGAGCGATGGGTAACGATGCTTAGAGGTTGGCTGTTGTTGATGTGTGCAGAGGGTCCCTGGTTTGAGCCCAGGTAGGGGCAAGGAGAGGGACGGAAGCTATACTTTTACAGTAGCGTGCGTAGCAACTATTATTGTTAGGCATAGTAACCAACGTTTTTGTACAGATGATGTATTCAGGTTTTTGTCTTCAGATGGAGTTCGTACAAACTTCCCTCAACTGTGCGAACGTGGCAAAAGTATTATTGATGTAAACGTCTGAAATAGTTGTAATGCCCTTTCTCTTCCCGAATAGAATACAGTATATACATATGAGATTGTCACACCCTGATCTGTTTCACCTGTCTTTGTGATTGTCTCCACCCCACCCCCCCCCCCTCCAGGTGTCGCCCATCTTCTCCATTATCCCCTGTGTATTTATACCTGTGTTCTCTGTCTGTCTGTGCGTCTTGTTTGTCAAGTCAAGGACCGGTTTGTTTCTCAGCTCCTGCTCCCCCCCCTCCCCCCAGTCTCTCTTTTCTCCCCCTCCTGGTTTTGACCCTTGCCTGTCCTGATTGCAAGCCTGCCTGCCTGACCACTCTGCCTGCCCCTGACCATGAGCCTGCCTACAGATCTGTACCTTTACCCCCAGCTGGATTTTTGACCTCTGCTGACCCTGAGCCTGCCTGCCGTCCGGTACCGTTGTCTCACCTCTGGTTTATTGACCCCTGCCTGCCTTGACCTGTCTATTCCCTGCCCCTATTGGATCATTAAAACTATTGCTATTTTGACGTGGTCTGAATCTGGGTCTTACCTTCCCATGTGATAGAGATGGGTAAAAGCAGTGTGTAAACACAATTAAAGTGACTAGTGTTCCATTATTAAAGTGACCAGTGATTCCATGTCTATGTATATGGGGCAGCGTTGCGTAACCGGGTGGAAGCCGGCTAGTGAGGGATGTTTAACAGTCTAATGGCCTTGAGATAGAAGCTGTTTTTCTGTCTAACCTCTGGGTGAGCAGATCACATAACAAGCATCACAATTAAAAGGGAAGGTTCACTCATTTTGAATGTTATCATTGTTTTTGTGCATCTCTGAGGGATGTTCTGTCGATTCCCTGGGTTTTCATGTTTCAAGAAATCCGTCCGTTATTATGTAGTATTGTGATAAAGTCGCTCCCACTACACTGGAAGGTTACGACTTTAAGATTGCTAAAAACGTCTATCATTCAGCGCATTCGGAAAGTATTCAGACCCCTTAACTTTTTCCACATTTTGTTACGTTACAGACTTATTCTAAAATGTATTAAATAATTGTTTTGCCTTCTCAATCTACACACAATGCCCCATAATGACATCACAATACCCCGTAATGACATCACAATACCCCATAATGACATCACAATACCCCGTAATGACATCACAATACCCCATAATGACAAAGCAAAAACAGGTTTTTAGACATTTTTGAAAATGTATTAATTTTTTAAAATCAAATACCTTATTGACGTAAGTATTCAGACCAGTTGCTATGAGACTCGAAATTGAGCTCAGGTGCATCCTGTTTCCATTGATCATCCTTGAAATGTTTCTACAACTTGATTGGAGTACACCTGTGGTAAATTCAATTGATTGGACATTATTTGGAAAGGCACACACCTGTATATATATATATATATATATATATATATATATATATATATATATATATAAGGTCCCACAGTTGACAGTGCATGTCAGAGCAAAAAACCAAGTCATGAGGTCAAAGTAATTGTCCGTAGAGCTGAGACAGGATTGTGTTGAGGCACAGATCTGGAGAAGGCTACCAAAAAATGTCTGCAGCATTGAATGTCCCCGAGAACACAATGGCCTCCATTCTTATATGGAAGAAGTTTGGAACCACCAAGACTCTTCCTAGAGCTGGCTGCCTGGCCAAATTGAGCAATCGGGGGAGAAGGGCCTTGGTCAGGGAGGTGACCAAGAACCCGATGGTCACTCTAACAGAGCTCTAGAGTTCCTCTCGGGAGATGGGAGAACCTTCCAGAAGGACAACAATCTCTGCAGCACTCTACAATCAGGCCTTTATGGTAGAGTGGCCAGACGGAAGCCACTCCTCAGTAAAAGGCACATGACAGCCTGCTTGTGGTTTGCCAACAGGCAAATGGTTTTTCAGCGGCAGGGACTGGTAGACTAGTCAGGATCGAGGCAAAGATGAACGGAGCATATTTGTAAACTGGGGCGAAGGTTCACCATCCAACAGGACAATGACCCTAAGCACACAGCCAAGACAACGCAGGAGTGGCTTCGGGACACGTCTCTGAATGTCCTGGAGTGGCCCTGCCAGAGCCCGGACTTGAACCCGATCAAACATCTCTGGAGAGACCTGAAAATAGCAGTGCAGTGAAACTCCCCATCCAACCTGACATAGCTTGAGAGGATCTACTGAAAAGAATGGGAAACTCCCCAAATACAGGTGTGCCAAGCTTGTAGCGCCATATCCAAGAAGACGAGGCTGTAATCGCTGTCAAAGGTGCTTCAATAAAAAACTGACTAAAAGGTCTGAATACTGGGATTTTTTCCGGTTTTTATTTTTAACAAAAGCCGCAAAAATCTATAATATATATTATCAACTTCACTTGCTTTGGCAATGTTAACATATGTTTCCCATGCCAATAAAGCCCTTAAAATGTATTGAATTGAATTGAGAAAGAGAGAGAGAGAAAGAGAAAGAGAGATTGTAACTCATTGCTGTCATTCATCTTTGTCAAAGTGATTTCATTCACTATATTAGAAATTGTACTGACAGAGATTGAAGTGTTACTTAGAGTTGCATACTGTATATACCCGTCATAGCAGGCAGGGACACCATAGGGGCTGTGTCCCAAATGCCACCCTATTCCCTATACAGTGGCTTGCGAAAGTATTCACCCCCTTTGGCATTTTTCCTATTTTGTTGCCTTTACAACCTGGAACTAAAACAGATTTTTTTTTGGGGGGGGTTGTATCATTTGATTTACACAACATGCCTACCACTTTGAAGATGCAAAATATGTTTTATTGTGAAATAAACAAGAGATAAGACAAAAACACAGAAAACTTGAGAGTGTATAACTATTCACCCCCCCCCCAAAGACAATACTTTGTAGAACCACCTTTTGTAGCAATTACAGCTCCAAGTCTCTTGTGGTATGTCTCTATAAGGTTGACACATCTAGCCACTGAGATTTTTGCCCATTCTTCAAGGCAAAACTGCTGCAACTCGTTCATGTTGGATGGGTTCCGCTGGTGTACAGCTATCTTTAAGTCATACCACAGATTCTCAATTGGATTGAGTCTGGGCTTTGACTAAGACATTTAAATGTTTCCCCTTAAACCACTCAAGTGTTGCTTTAGCAGTATGCTTAGGGTCATTGTCCTGCTGGAAGGTGAACCTCCATCCCAGTCTCAAATCTCTGGAGGACTGAAATAGGTTTCCCTCAAGAATTTCCCTGTATTTAGCACCATCCATC
Organism: Oncorhynchus mykiss; assembly: GCF_057628025.1. Classification (NCBI taxonomy): domain Eukaryota; kingdom Metazoa; phylum Chordata; class Actinopteri; order Salmoniformes; family Salmonidae; genus Oncorhynchus; species Oncorhynchus mykiss. The sequence continues at coordinate 89,044,269 of NC_143029.1, read as the reverse complement.
ATTCCTTCAATTCTGACCAGTTTCCCAGTCCCTGCTGATGAAAACCATCTCCACAGCAAGATGCTGCCACCATCATGCTTCACTGTGGGGATGGTGTTCTCGGGGTGATGAGAGGTGTTAGGTTTGCGCAAGACATAGCGTTTTCCTTGATGGACAAAAAGCTCAATTTTAGTCTCATCTGGCCAGAGTACCTTCTTCCATATGTTTGGAGAGTCTCCCACATGCCTTTTGGCGAACACCAAACGTGTTTGCTTATTTTTTTATTTAAGCAATGACTTTTTTTCTGGCTACTCTTCCGTAAAGCCCAGCTCTGTGGAGTGTATGGCTTAAAGTGGTCCTATGGACAGATACTCCAATCTCCGCTGTGGAGCTTTGCAGCTCCTTCAGGGTTATTTTTGGACTCTTTGTTGCCTCTCTGATTAATACCCTCCTTGCCTGGTCCGTGAGTTTTGGTGGGGGGCCCTCTCTTGGCAGGTTTGTTGTGGTTGGTGCCATATTCTTTACATTTAAAAAAATAATGGATTTAATGGTGCTCCGTGGGACGTTCAAAGTTTCTGATATTTTTTTATAACCCAACCCTGATCTGTTCTTCTCCACAAATTTGGCCCTGACCTGTTTGGAGAGCTCCTTTGTCTTCATGGTGTCGCTTGCTTGGTGGTGTTCCAGACCCTGGGGCCTTTCAGAACAGGTATATATATATACTACATATACTCATGATGTAAGAGATCATGAGACACTTAGATTGCACACAGGTTACACACACACACACACACACTCTTGAGCCCCACCCCTAAGCCACCTGTACTGCAGTGAGTCAAAAGTTCAGAAGGGTACAGTCCCAGATAGGGTGGCCAGTAGACTCTATAAAGGACTCTAACTCACTACAACTAACTTACCACAACTTCAAGACTCACAGCATCTACTGAAGAGCAAGACAATATCATCAACACTAAGATTTAAATAACACTGAAGTCAATGTCTGCTTCCTTCAGAGGCTATTAGAGGGAAGTGACTGATTTCATTACAAAATGGCTTCTGGTTCATCTTTCCAAGAGGAGGAACTCTCCTGTCCTGTGTGCCGTGACATCTTCAAGGATCCCGTTCTAGTGCCGTGTGGCCACAGCTTATGTGAAACCTGTCTGCGGGAAACCTGGAAACAAAGGGAATCTCGGGAATGTCCGGTCTGCAAAAGAAAATGTTCCAAAGACTGGTATCCTCCTAACCTTGCTCTAGAGAGCCTGTGTGAGGCCTTCTCACAGTCACATATAGGTAGTCAGAAATCAACAAGCAAGATAAGCTCTGCACTCTGCAGTCTGCATGGAGAGACACTGGAGCAGGAGGACAAACAGCCTGTCTGTTTGGTGTGGCAGGATACAAGACAACGTAACCACAAACCGCTAGCTGAGGCTGTACAGGATCATAAGGTATCCATATGTTCTTGTGTATTTTCAGCTGTCTAAAATGCTGTGTGTGTGTGTGTGTGTGTGAATGCCTAAAAAAATAATAGCTTATTCCTGTAATGATTGTGATTTGATTATTGACAATAAAGCGTAAAGCTAGAACACAGATGCTCTGTCCATAGTAACACTAGAACACAGAGGCTCTGTCCATAGTAACACTAGAACACAGATGCTCTGTCCATAGTAACACTAGAACACAGATGCTCTGTCCATAGTAACACTAGAACACAGAGGCTCTGTCCATAGTAACACTAGAACACAGATGCTCTGTCCATAGTAACACTAGAACACAGATGCTCTGTCCATAGTAACACTAGAACACAGATGCTCTGTCCATAGTAACACTAGAACACAGAGACTCTGTCCATAGTAACACTAGAACACAGAGACTCTGTCCATAGTAACACTAGAACACAGATGCTTTGTCCATAGTAACACTAGAACACAGAGACTCTGTCCATAGCAACACTAGAACACAGAGACTCTGTCCATAGTAACACTAGAACACAGATGCTCTGTCCATAGTAACACTAGAACACAGAGACTCTGTCCATAGTAACACTAGAACACAGAGACTATGTCCATAGTAACACTAGAACACAGAGACTCTGTCCATAGTAACACTAGAACACAGAGACTGTCCATAGTAACACTAGAACACAGATGCTCTGTCCATAGTAACACTAGAACACAGATGCTCTGTCCATAGTAACACTAGAACACAGAGACTCTGTCCATAGTAACACTAGAACACAGAGACTCTGTCCATAGTAACACTAGAACACAGATGCTTTGTCCATAGTAACACTAGAACACAGAGACTCTGTCCATAGTAACACTAGAACACAGAGACTCTGTCCATAGTAACACTAGAACACAGATGCTTTGTCCATAGTAACACTAGAACACAGAGACTCTGTCCATAGTAACACTAGAACACAGATGCTTTGTCCATAGTAACACTAGAACACAGAGACTCTGTCCATAGTAACACTAGAACACAGAGACTCTGTCCATAGTAACACTAGAACACAGAGACTCTGTCCATAGTAACACTAGAACACAGAGACTCTGTCCATAGTAACACTAGAACACAGATGCTTTGTCCATAGTAACACTAGAACACAGATGCTTTGTCCATAGTAACACTAGAACACAGAGACTCTGTCCATAGTAACACTAGAACACAGATGCTCTGTCCATAGTAACACTAGAACACAGAGACTCTGTCCATAGTAACACTAGAACACAGAGACTCTGTCCATAGTAACACTAGAACACAGAGACTCTGTCCATAGTAACACTAGAACACAGAGACTCTGTCCATAGTAACACTAGAACACAGAGACTCTGTCCATAGTAACACTAGAACACAGATGCTTTGTCCATAGTAACACTAGAACACAGATGCTTTGTCCATAGTAACACTAGAACACAGAGACTCTGTCCATAGTAACACTAGAACACAGAGACTCTGTCCATAGTAACACTAGAACACAGAGACTCTGTCCATAGTAACACTAGAACACAGAGACTCTGTCCATAGTAACACTAGAACACAGAGACTCTGTCCATAGTAACACTAGAACACAGAGACTCTGTCCATAGTAACACTAGAACACAGAGACTATGTCCATAGTAACACTAGAACACAGAGACTCTGTCCATAGTAACACTAGAACACAGAGACTCTGTCCATAGTAACACTAGAACACAGATGCTTTGTCCATAGTAACACTAGAACACAGAGACTCTGTCCATAGTAACACTAGAACACAGAGACTCTGTCCATAGTAACACTAGAACACAGAGACTCTGTCCATAGTAACACTAGAACACAGAGACTCTGTCCATAGTAACACTAGAACACAGATGCTCTGTCCATAGTAACACTAGAACACAGATGCTCTGTCCATAGTAACACTAGAACACAGAGACTCTGTCCATAGTAACACTAGAACACAGAGACTCTGTCCATAGTAACACTAGAACACAGATGCTCTGTCCATAGTAACACTAGAACACAGAGACTCTGTCCATAGTAACACTAGAACACAGAGACTCTGTCCATAGTAACACTAGAACACAGATGCTTTGTCCATAGTAACACTAGAACACAGAGACTCTGTCCATAGTAACACTAGAACACAGATGCTTTGTCCATAGTAACACTAGAACACAGAGACTCTGTCCATAGTAACACTAGAACACAGAGACTCTGTCCATAGTAACACTAGAACACAGAGACTCTGTCCATAGTAACACTAGAACACAGAGACTCTGTCCATAGTAACACTAGAACACAGATGCTTTGTCCATAGTAACACTAGAACACAGATGCTTTGTCCATAGTAACACTAGAACACAGAGACTCTGTCCATAGTAACACTAGAACACAGAGACTCTGTCCATAGTAACACTAGAACACAGAGACTCTGTCCATAGTAACACTAGAACACAGAGACTCTGTCCATAGTAACACTAGAACACTGAGACTCTGTCCATAGTAACACTAGAACACAGAGACTCTGTCCATAGTAACACTAGAACACAGAGACTCTGTCCATAGTAACACTAGAACACAGAGACTATGTCCATAGTAACACTAGAACACAGAGACTCTGTCCATAGTAACACTAAAACACAGAGACTCTGTCCATAGTAACACTAGAACACAGAGACTCTGTCCATAGTAACACTAGAACACAGAGACTCTGTCCATAGTAACACTAGAACACAGAGACTCTGTCCATAGTAACACTAGAACACAGATGCTTTGTCCATAGTAACACTAGAACACAGATGCTTTGTCCATAGTAACACTAGAACACAGAGACTCTGTCCATAGTAACACTAGAACACAGAGACTTTGTCCATAGTAACACTAGAACACAGAGACTCTGTCCATAGTAACACTAGAACACAGAGACTCTGTCCATAGTAACACTAGAACACAGAGACTCTGTCCATAGTAACACTAGAACACAGATGCTCTGTCCATAGTAACACTAGAACACAGAGACTCTGTCCATAGTAACACTAGAACACAGAGACTCTGTCCATAGTAACACTAGAACACAGAGACTCTGTCCATAGTAACACTAGAACACAGATGCTCTGTCCATAGTAACACTAGAACACAGATGCTCTGTCCATAGTAACACTAGAACACAGATGCTTTGTCCATAGTAACACTAGAACACAGAGACTCTGTCCATAGTAACACTAGAACACAGAGACTCTGTCCATAGTAACACTAGAACACAGAGACTCTGTCCATAGTAACACTAGAACACAGATGCTTTGTCCATAGTAACACTAGAACACAGATGCTTTGTCCATAGTAACACTAGAACACAGAGACTCTGTCCATAGTAACACTAGAACACAGATGCTCTGTCCATAGTAAAGTCTCAATGTTTCATTGTAGGAGGAGCTCCAGACTGCCCTGAAGCCCTTACAGGAGAAACTGGAAGTCTGTAATAAAGTTAAACTAAGCTGTGATCAAACAGCTTGGCATATTAAGGTAAGAATGAGTTGTATTGGTCAGAGGGGTTTCATGCTTACATTCCACTCCTTATGCAAACATTACAATCTGGACTTTGTTTGGCGTGTCAAGGAGTGGAACGATAGCAGATAGAGACTGGTATCTAAGATTCCTTATAGAACCAAAAAGGGTTCTATTGCTTGCTTCCTGTGTTCTAGTGTGACAGGGTAATATTCCGTTAGTTATATTTCTACGTTAAATGGAAACATCATTCAGTCATTATTCCTAAAACATCCCATAACCGATTCCCAATCAGAGACAATGATAGACAGCTGATTGGGAACAATACCCGGCCAACAAAGAAATAGAAAACTAGAATGCCCACCCAAATCACACCCTGACCTAACCAAATAGAGAAATAAAAAGGCTCTCTAAGGTCAGGGCGTGACACAGTATGCACAAGTTAATTTGCACCAATATGCATGAGTTAATTTGCACCAATATGCATGAGTTAATTTGCACCAATATGCATGAGTTAATTTGCACCAATCAGCATGAGTTAATCTGCACCAATCAGCATGAGTTAATCTGCACCAATAAACATGAGTTAATCTGCCAAATGAAGACCATAAACTGTCAGACATATAATTCTTATGATGTAGAACAACAATTTACATGCAGTTGTTGTCATCAGCAGCCGAAAGAGATCCCCTTATGGCTCTGGGTTTACTGCCAGACTGAGCAAAACGTAGATGGTGTGTTAAAAGTAATGTAATCATTAACTAGAGTATCGAATCACAAAGACGTGATATACATAATTTATTATAGGCTAAATATTTTATACTGTACCTCCTGTCAGTCAGCAACAGTCTTCTAATGGCTTCATGAAACACAGTCCCCTCCATTGACTCCACACTGAATACTGAAATAAAAGTTAAATCCTTAATTAAGAGTCTATTGAGTGTAAAACTAACAATGACTCGATAATCCACGCCTTCTGGATGACATATAAAGTTATGGGCGGAGTTTTGAGTCCGTCTGTCTGCATTATCCAAGACATATGAGGGTGCAGTGAGATACCGGATGGGTTGGACGATACTTTTCACATCAATCATCTTGAAAAGGCGTATACTTAAAAACTAGAAATCGACCAATCCTCCATCGTTAACACAATCGAAAGCTCAAATACTTTATTATGTTATTATATGTATTATTATGTTATGTTGAAAGTGTGTGGGGGGGCGACGGAGAGAAACAAAATGGTGCAGTTTGAGGCCATGTGGCGGAGAGGGATGTGGGCGCTGGGGATGAGGGGTGTGGGCGCTGGGGATGAGGGGTGTGAGCAGGTGGAGATGAGGGGTGTGAGCAGGTGGAGATGAGGGATGTGGGCGCTGGAGATGAGGGGTGTGGGCGCTGAAGATGAGGGGTGTGAGCAGGTGGAGATGAGGGGTGTGAGCAGTTGGAGATGAGGGATGTGAGCAGGTGGAGATGAGGGATGTGAGCAGTTGGAGATGAGGGATGTGAGCAGGTGGAGATGAGGGGTGTGAGCAGGTGGAGATGAGGGGTGTGAGCAGGTGGAGATGAGGGGTGTGGGCGCTGGAGATGAGGGGTGTGAGCAGGTGGAGATGAGGGGTGTGAGCAGGTGGAGATGAGGGGTGTGAGCAGGTGGAGATGAGGGGTGTGGGCGATGGAGATGAGGGGTGTGGGCGCTGGAGATGAGGGGTGTGAGCAGGTGGAGATGAGGGGTGTGAGCAGGTGGAGATGAGGGGTGTGAGCAGGTGGAGATGAGGGGTGTGGGCGCTGGAGATGAGGGGTGTGAGCAGGTGGAGATGAGGGGTGTGAGCAGGTGGAGATAAGGGGTGTGAGCAGGTGGAGATGAGGGGTGTGGGCGCTGGAGATGAGGGGTGTGAGCAGGTGGAGATGAGGGGTGTGGGCGCTGGAGATGAGGGGTGTGGGCGCTGGAGATGAGGGGTGTGGGCGCTGGAGATAAGGGATGTGAGCAGGTGGAGATGAGGGGTGTGGGCGCTGGAGATGAGGGGTGTGAGCAGGTGGAGATGAGGGGTGTGAGCAGGTGGAGATGAGGGGTGTGAGCAGGTGGAGATGAGGGGTGTGGGCGCTGGAGATGAGGGGTGTGAGCAGGTGGAGATGAGGGGTGTGGGCGCTGGGGATGAGGGATGTGGGCGCTGGAGATGAGGGGTGTGGGCGCTGGAGATGAGGGGTGTGGGCGCTGGAGATGAGGGGTGTGGGCGCTGGAGATGAGGGGTGTGGGCGCAGGAGATGAGGGGTGTGGGCCGCTGGAGATGAGGGGTGTGGGCGCTGGAGATGAGGGGTGTGGGCGCTGGAGATGAGGGGTGTGGGCGCAGGATATGAGGGGTGTGGGCCGCTGGAGATGAGGGGTGTGGGCGCTGGGGATGAGGGATGTGGGCGCTGGAGATGAGGGGTGTGGGCGCTGGAGATGAGGGGTGTGGGAGCTGGAGATGAGGGGTGTGGGCGCTGGAGATGAGGGGTGTGGGCGCTGGAGATGAGGGGTGTGGGCGCAGGAGATGAGGGGTGTGGGCGCTGGAGATAAGGGATGTGAGCAGGTGGAGATGAGGGGTGTGGGCGCTGGAGATGAGGGGTGTGGGCGCTGGAGATGAGGGGTGTGGGCCGCTGGAGAGGAGGGGTGTGGGCGCTGGAGATGAGGGGTGTGGGCGCTGGAGATGAGGGGTGTGGGCGCTGGAGATGAGGGGTGTGAGCAGGTGGAGATGAGGGGTGTGGGCGCTGGAGATGAGGGGTGTGGGCGCTGGAGATGAGGGGTGTGAGCAGGTGGAGATGAGGGGTGTGGGCGCTGGAGATGAGGGGTGTGGGCGCTGGAGATGAGGGGTGTGGGCGCTGGAGATGAGGGGTGTGGGCGCTGGAGATGAGGGGTGTGGGCGCTGGAGATGAGGGGTGTGGGCCGCTGGAGAGGAGGGGTGTGGGCGCTGGAGATGAGGGGTGTGGGCGCTGGAGATGAGGGGTGTGGGCGCTGGAGATAAGGGATGTGAGCAGTTGGAGATGAGGGGTGTGGGCGCTGGAGATGAGGGGTGTGGGCGCTGGAGATGAGGGGTGTGGGCGCTGGAGATGAGGGGTGTGAGCAGGTGGAGATGAGGGGTGTGAGCAGGTGGAGATAAGGGGTGTGAGCAGGTGGAGATGAGGGGTGTGGGCGCTGGAGATGAGGGGTGTGAGCAGGTGGAGATGAGGGGTGTGGGCGCTGGAGATGAGGGGTGTGGGCGCTGGAGATGAGGGGTGTGGGCGCTGGAGATAAGGGATGTGAGCAGGTGGAGATGAGGGGTGTGGGCGCTGGAGATGAGGGGTGTGAGCAGGTGGAGATGAGGGGTGTGAGCAGGTGGAGATGAGGGGTGTGAGCAGGTGGAGATGAGGGGTGTGGGCGCTGGAGATGAGGGGTGTGAGCAGGTGGAGATGAGGGGTGTGGGCGCTGGGGATGAGGGATGTGGGCGCTGGAGATGAGGGGTGTGGGCGCTGGAGATGAGGGGTGTGGGCGCTGGAGATGAGGGGTGTGGGCGCTGGAGATGAGGGGTGTGGGCGCAGGAGATGAGGGGTGTGGGCCGCTGGAGATGAGGGGTGTGGGCGCTGGAGATGAGGGGTGTGGGCGCTGGAGATGAGGGGTGTGGGCGCAGGATATGAGGGGTGTGGGCCGCTGGAGATGAGGGGTGTGGGCGCTGGGGATGAGGGATGTGGGCGCTGGAGATGAGGGGTGTGGGCGCTGGAGATGAGGGGTGTGGGAGCTGGAGATGAGGGGTGTGGGCGCTGGAGATGAGGGGTGTGGGCGCTGGAGATGAGGGGTGTGGGCGCAGGAGATGAGGGGTGTGGGCGCTGGAGATAAGGGATGTGAGCAGGTGGAGATGAGGGGTGTGGGCGCTGGAGATGAGGGGTGTGGGCGCTGGAGATGAGGGGTGTGAGCAGGTGGAGATGAGGGGTGTGAGCAGGTGGAGATGAGGGGTGTGAGCAGGTGGAGATGAGGGGTGTGGGCGCTGGAGATGAGGGGTGTGAGCAGGTGGAGATGAGGGGTGTGAGCAGGTGGAGATAAGGGGTGTGAGCAGGTGGAGATGAGGGGTGTGGGCGCTGGAGATGAGGGGTGTGAGCAGGTGGAGATGAGGGGTGTGGGCGCTGGAGATGAGGGGTGTGGGCGCTGGAGATGAGGGGTGTGGGCGCTGGAGATAAGGGATGTGAGCAGGTGGAGATGAGGGGTGTGGGCGCTGGAGATGAGGGGTGTGAGCAGGTGGAGATGAGGGGTGTGAGCAGGTGGAGATGAGGGGTGTGAGCAGGTGGAGATGAGGGGTGTGGGCGCTGGAGATGAGGAGTGTGAGCAGGTGGAGATGAGGGGTGTGGGCGCTGGGGATGAGGGATGTGGGCGCTGGAGATGAGGGGTGTGGGCGCTGGAGATGAGGGGTGTGGGCGCTGGAGATGAGGGGTGTGGGCGCTGGAGATGAGGGGTGTGGGCGCAGGAGATGAGGGGTGTGGGCCGCTGGAGATGAGGGGTGTGGGCGCTGGAGATGAGGGGTGTGGGCGCTGGAGATGAGGGGTGTGGGCGCAGGATATGAGGGGTGTGGGCCGCTGGAGATGAGGGGTGTGGGCGCTGGGGATGAGGGATGTGGGCGCTGGAGATGAGGGGTGTGGGCGCTGGAGATGAGGGGTGTGGGAGCTGGAGATGAGGGGTGTGGGCGCTGGAGATGAGGGGTGTGGGCGCTGGAGATGAGGGGTGTGGGCGCAGGAGATGAGGGGTGTGGGCGCTGGAGATAAGGGATGTGAGCAGGTGGAGATGAGGGGTGTGGGCGCTGGAGATGAGGGGTGTGGGCGCTGGAGATGAGGGGTGTGGGCCGCTGGAGAGGAGGGGTGTGGGCGCTGGAGATGAGGGGTGTGGGCGCTGGAGATGAGGGGTGTGGGCGCTGGAGATGAGGGGTGTGAGCAGGTGGAGATGAGGGGTGTGGGCGCTGGAGATGAGGGGTGTGGGCGCTGGAGATGAGGGGTGTGAGCAGGTGGAGATGAGGGGTGTGGGCGCTGGAGATGAGGGGTGTGGGCGCTGGAGATGAGGGGTGTGGGCGCTGGAGATGAGGGGTGTGGGCGCTGGAGATGAGGGGTGTGGGCGCTGGAGATGAGGGGTGTGGGCCGCTGGAGAGGAGGGGTGTGGGCGCTGGAGATGAGGGGTGTGGGCGCTGGAGATGAGGGGTGTGGGCGCTGGAGATAAGGGATGTGAGCAGTTGGAGATGAGGGGTGTGGGCGCTGGAGATGAGGGGTGTGGGCGCTGGAGATGAGGGGTGTGGGCGCTGGAGATGAGGGGTGTGAGCAGGTGGAGATGAGGGGTGTGAGCAGGTGGAGATAAGGGGTGTGAGCAGGTGGAGATGAGGGGTGTGGGCGCTGGAGATGAGGGGTGTGAGCAGGTGGAGATGAGGGGTGTGGGCGCTGGAGATGAGGGGTGTGGGCGCTGGAGATGAGGGGTGTGGGCGCTGGAGATAAGGGATGTGAGCAGGTGGAGATGAGGGGTGTGGGCGCTGGAGATGAGGGGTGTGAGCAGGTGGAGATGAGGGGTGTGAGCAGGTGGAGATGAGGGGTGTGAGCAGGTGGAGATGAGGGGTGTGGGCGCTGGAGATGAGGGGTGTGAGCAGGTGGAGATGAGGGGTGTGGGCGCTGGGGATGAGGGATGTGGGCGCTGGAGATGAGGGGTGTGGGCGCTGGAGATGAGGGGTGTGGGCGCTGGAGATGAGGGGTGTGGGCGCTGGAGATGAGGGGTGTGGGCGCAGGAGATGAGGGGTGTGGGCCGCTGGAGATGAGGGGTGTGGGCGCTGGAGATGAGGGGTGTGGGCGCTGGAGATGAGGGGTGTGGGCGCAGGATATGAGGGGTGTGGGCCGCTGGAGATGAGGGGTGTGGGCGCTGGGGATGAGGGATGTGGGCGCTGGAGATGAGGGGTGTGGGCGCTGGAGATGAGGGGTGTGGGAGCTGGAGATGAGGGGTGTGGGCGCTGGAGATGAGGGGTGTGGGCGCTGGAGATGAGGGGTGTGGGCGCAGGAGATGAGGGGTGTGGGCGCTGGAGATAAGGGATGTGAGCAGGTGGAGATGAGGGGTGTGGGCGCTGGAGATGAGGGGTGTGGGCGCTGGAGATGAGGGGTGTGGGCGCTGGAGATGAGGGGTGTGGGCCGCTGGAGAGGAGGGGTGTGGGCGCTGGAGATGAGGGGTGTGGGCGCTGGAGATGAGGGGTGTGGGCGCTGGAGATGAGGGGTGTGAGCAGGTGGAGATGAGGGGTGTGGGCGCTGGAGATGAGGGGTGTGGGCGCTGGAGATGAGGGGTGTGAGCAGGTGGAGATGAGGGGTGTGGGCGCTGGAGATGAGGGGTGTGGGCGCTGGAGATGAGGGGTGTGGGCGCTGGAGATGAGGGGTGTGGGCGCTGGAGATGAGGGGTGTGGGCGCTGGAGATGAGGGGTGTGGGCCGCTGGAGAGGAGGGGTGTGGGCGCTGGAGATGAGGGGTGTGGGCGCTGGAGATGAGGGGTGTGGGCGCTGGAGATAAGGGATGTGAGCAGTTGGAGATGAGGGGTGTGGGCGCTGGAGATGAGGGGTGTGGGCGCTGGAGATGAGGGGTGTGGGCGCTGGAGATGAGGGGTGTGGGCGCTGGAGATGAGGGGTGTGGCCGCTGGAGAGGAGGGGTGTGGGCGCTGGAGATGAGGGGTGTGGGCGCTGGAGATGAGGGGTGTGGGCCGCTGGAGAGGAGGGGTGTGGGCGCTGGAGATGAGGGGTGTGGGCGCTGGAGATGAGGGGTGTGGGCGCTGGAGATGAGGGGTGTGGGCGCTGGAGATAAGGGATGTGAGCAGTTGGAGATGAGGGGTGTGGGCGCTGGAGATAAGGGATGTGAGCAGTTGGAGATGAGGGGTGTGAGCAGTTGGGTCTGGACAAATCAGACTATCAAAAAGGCTATCATCATCTAGTCCTCTCACTGTCTCCAGAGCCAGGCCCAGGACACAGAGAGGCAGATTAAGGAAGAGTTTCAGAAGCTTCACCGGTTTCTACGAGAGGAGGAGGAGGCCAGTATAGCGACACTGAGGGAGGAAGAGGAGCAGAAGAGTCAGACGATGAAGGAGAAGATTGAAGAGATGAACAGACAGGTATCATCACTTTCAGATACAATCAGAGCCATAGAGGAGGAGATGAGAGCTGAGGACATCTCATTGCCGCTGGTAAGGACTAATATCTGAACAGTAAGTAGATTATTGTGACTGATTTGATTTTGTATTGTATATTCATTATTAATTTCCTATTTTGCCCCCTGGCAGAACTACAAGGCCACAGTGAAAAGGTAAGTGATCTGCCTCCTGTCTCTCTTGACTCTGTGGTTCTGAATCCAATAACCACAGCAGCACTGACTTGACTCTGTGGTTCTGAACCCAACCCCACAGCAGCACTGACTTGACTCTGTGGTTCTGAACCCAACACCCACAGCAGCACTGACTTGACTCTGTGGTTCTGAACCCAACCCCACAGCAGCACTGACTTGACTCTGTGGTTCTGAACCCAACCCCCTACAGCAGCACTGACTTGACTCTGTGGTTCTGAACCCAACCCCACAGCAGCACTGACTTGACTCTGTGGTTCTGAACCCAACACCCACAGCAGCACTGACTTGACTCTGTGGTTCTGAACCCAACCCCACAGCAGCACTGACTTGACTCTGTGGTTCTGAACCCAACCCCCCACAGCAGCAATGACTTGACTCTGTGGTTCTGAACCCAACCCCCCACAGCAGCAATGACTTGACTCTGTGGTTCTGAACCCAACACCCACAGCAGCACTGACTTGACTCTGTGGTTCTGAACCCAACCCCACAGCAGCACTGACTTGACTCTGTGGTTCTGAACCCAACCCCCCACAGCAGCACTGACTTGACTCTGTGGTTCTGAACCCAACCCCACAGCAGCACTGACTTGACTCTGTGGTTCTGAACCCAACCCCACAGCAGCACTGACTTGACTCTGTGGTTCTGAACCCAACCCCACAGCAGCACTGACTTGACTCTGTGGTTCTGAACCCAACCCCCCACAGCAGCAATGACTTGACTCTGTGGTTCTGAACCCAACCCCCTACAGCAGCACTGACTTGACTCTGTGGTTCTGAACCCAACCCCCACAGCAGCACTGACTTGACTCTGTGGTTCTGAACCCAACCCCCACAACAGCACTGACTCCTTAATGTTTATCTCAGAGCCCATTTCACACTGCCGGATCCACAGCTGGTCTCAGGTGCGCTGATAGATGTGGCCAAACACCTGGGCAACCTACAGTTCAGAGTCTGGGAGAAGATGCAGGAGATTGTGAAACACAGTAAGTATAATTTTATTTACCTACAATTTCCTTAATTTATGATATTTTTTAAACAGTAAAACACTAATGCATTCAAACAAACCGGACGAAAGCAGGTACTATGATATTCTGTCAAAAAATATATTATAGTAAAACCCTTTCTTGTATGTAACAGTGTTCAAAAACATTAACCACCTTTTAATCAATAAAGTGTATCAACTACTTACAAGTTCCCCCTGTCCTGGTGTCAGTCCTGGTATCACGACCAGTTCTAATCTCTAGTTCTGTCTGTTCAGGTCCTGTGATTCTGGACCCAAACACCGCTTACCGATATTTCGTCCTGTCTGAGGATCTGACCAGTCTAAGATTCTGTGCGAGTCAGCAGCTTCCTGACAACCCAGAGAGGTTTGGTTACAATGCATTGGTCCTGGGCTCCGAGGGCTTTAACTCAGGGACACACAGCTGGGACGTTGAGGTTGGGGACAGCACAGTCTGGTCCGTGGGTGTCGTACAAGAGTCTGCCCAGAGGAAGGGAAACATGAAGCCTGAAAGGTGGATTGTGTATTATAGTGGAGGTAAATACAGAGCATGCCCCGCATCAGGGCCAGGTGTTCCCATCACAATGAGACCAAAACCCCAGAGGATCAGAGTGCTGCTGGACAGGGACCGAGGACAGCTGTCATTCTCTGACCCTGATAATAACACACACCTGCACACATTCACACACACCTTTACTGAGCAAGTCTTTCCAGCCGTAGGTCACGTCTCTAAAGTTCACCGTCTGAGGATCGTACCAAGGAAGATCTCTATAAAGATGGAGTAGACTCTCAAAACCGTCGGTGGAGTCCGAACGGTTCGGCTTACAAACTATTATGACGACTCGATGGAAAGATGAGACTCTCACGAACATGTACATGTCGGTTGTTTTCCTCACAAGACTCATCTAAAGGTCCCCCTGTACAAGTCTTTGTTTTAATTATGGAAGTACAATGCCTTCGGAAGTATTCAGACCCCTTGACTTCTTCTATATTTTGTTACGTCACAGCCTTACTCTAAAGTCAATTTAGTAAAATTAAAATTCACAATTCTCTAAGGAACAAACTGCCTTAGGAATGTTTTGGGAAACTCTCTGTTATTCAATGTGTTTCTATTGGCTAATAGCAGTAAGGACTATCTGTTATTCAATGTGTTTCTATGGGCTAATAGCAGTAAGGACTATCTGTTATTCAATGTGTTTCTATGGGCTAATAGCAGTAAGGACTATCTGTTATTCAATGTGTTTCTATTGGCTAATAGCAGTAAGGACTGTCTGTTATTCAATGTGTTTCTATGGGCTAATAGCAGTAAGGACTATCTGTTATTCAATGTGTTTCTATGGGCTAATAGCAGTAAGGACTATCTGTTATTCAATGTGTTTCTATGGGCTAATAGCAGTAAGGACTATCTGTTATTCAATGTGTTTCTATGGGCTAATAGCAGTAAGGACTATCTGTTATTCAATGTGTTTCTATGGGCTAATAGCAGTAAGGACAATGTGTTTCTATTGGCTAATAGCAGTAAGGACTATCTGTTATTCAATGTGTTTCTATGGGCTAATAGCAGTAAGGACAATGTGTTTCTATGGGCTAATAGCAGTAAGGACTATCTGTTATTCAATGTGTTTCTAATAGCAGTAAGGACTATCTGTTATTCAATGTGTTTCTATGGGCTAATAGCAGTAAGGACTCTCGGTTATTCAATGTGTTTCTATGGGCTAATAGCAGTAAGGACTATCTGTTATTCAGTGTGTTTCTATTGGCTAATAGCAGTAAGGACTATCTGTCATTCAATGTGTTTCTATGGGCTAATAGCAGTAAG
This sequence comes from Oncorhynchus mykiss, assembly GCF_057628025.1. Lineage (NCBI taxonomy): Eukaryota > Metazoa > Chordata > Actinopteri > Salmoniformes > Salmonidae > Oncorhynchus > Oncorhynchus mykiss. The sequence continues at coordinate 89,029,143 of NC_143029.1, read as the reverse complement.
GACTCTCGGTTATTCAATGTGTTTCTATGGGCTAATAGCAGTAAGGACTATCTGTTATTCAGTGTGTTTCTATTGGCTAATAGCAGTAAGGACTGTCTGTTATTCAATGTGTTTCTATGGGCTAATAGCAGTAAGGACAATCTGTTATTCAATGTGTTTCTAATAGCAGTAAGGACTCTCGGTTATTCAATGTGTTTCTATGGGCTAATAGCAGTAAGGACTATCTGTTATTCAATGTGTTTCTATGGGCTAATAGCAGTAAGGACTACCTGTTATTCAATGTGTTTCTATGGGCTAATAGCAGTAAGGACTATCTGTTATTCAATGTGTTTCTAATAGCAGTAAGGACTATCTGTTATTCAATGTGTTTCTATGGGCTAATAGCAGTAAGGACTCTCGGTTATTCAATGTGTTTCTATGGGCTAATAGCAGTAAGGACTATCTGTTATTCAGTGTGTTTCTATTGGCTAATAGCAGTAAGGACTATCTGTCATTCAATGTGTTTCTATGGGCTAATAGCAGTAAGGACTCTCGGTTATTCAATGTGTTTCTATGGGCTAATAGCAGTAAGGACTATCTGTTATTCAGTGTGTTTCTATTGGCTAATAGCAGTAAGGACTGTCTGTTATTCAATGTGTTTCTATGGGCTAATAGCAGTAAGGACTATCTGTTATTCAGTGTGTTTCTATTGGCTAATAGCAGTAAGGACTATCTGTTATTCAATGTGTTTCTATGGGCTAATAGCAGTAAGGACTACCTGTTATTCAATGTGTTTCTATGGGCTAATAGCAGTAAGGACTATCTGTTATTCAATGTGTTTCTATGGGCTAATAGCAGTAAGGACTACCTGTTATTCAATGTGTTTCTATGGGCTAATAGCAGTAAGGACTATCTGTTATTCAATGTGTTTCTATGGGCTAATAGCAGTAAGGACTGTCTGTTATTCAATGTGCTAATAGCAGTAAGGACTATCTGTTATTAGCAGTAAGGACTATCTGTTATTCAATGTGCTAATAGCAGTAAGGACTATCTGTTATTCAATGTGCTAATAGCAGTAAGGACTATATGTTATTCAATGTGTTTCTATGGGCTAATAGCAGTAAGGACTGTCTGTTATTCAATGTGCTAATAGCAGTAAGGACTATATGTTATTCAATGTGTTTCTATGGGCTAATAGCAGTAAGGACTATATGTTATTCAATGTGTTTCTATTGGCTAATAGCAGTAAGGACTATCTGTTATTAGCAGTAAGGACTATCTATTGTTCCACGTAGTGAATCTGTTATTCAATGTGTTTTAATTGGCTAATAGCATTAAAGGCCAAGTTCAATTTTTCATCAAATATATATTTTTAAAATGTTTTATTTTGATACTTCAAGGAGTCTTAACATTCTAAATTAAATAGCTAAAGGATCCTTAGAATGAACTTAAAACACCAACCAGTAACATTTCAACTAACCCTAACTTATCTACGTAGGGTTAAGGTTAGAGCTAGTGTTATAGGGTTAGTTGAAATGTTACTGAATGTTACTGATAGTCTGTAAATAGTCTTCATCTACAAGAGGGCCTATGAAAATTAAAGTGTTTACCCCCTATTTACTTGGCTTGAACCAATGCATTTTCATGTAGTAGCTATTTTGGTAATAAACAGTCATACATTCTATTTTCTGTGTCAAACGTTTTATATTCCACCAAACACACACACAAGATGTGGTTTGTTCAGCATGCTGCTATTGCAGCTATTGAAGTTCCACCCATCTTGTGAAACGTCATGGTCTGAATGAGAATAAAAACACGAACAACACTTCAACGGCTAATGATCAGGGTTTCATCCACATTTGATTTTATTTTTAACATCTTATCTAGTTATTCTGAAATGTCACTGAAGTCAATGTAACATTCATACTTTTACTCTCTTCCTGGAGCCCGAGAGACAAATAAATAAAAACACACACACACACAGACACACATACAGTGCCTTGCGAAAGTATTCGTCCCCCTTGAACTTTGCGACCTTTTGCCACATTTCAGGCATCAAACATAAAGATATAAAACTGTATTTTTTTGTGAAGAATCAACAACAAGTGGGACACAATCATGAAGTGGAACGACATTTATTGGATATTTCAAACTTTTTTAACAAATCAAAAACTGAAAAATTGGGCGTGCAAAATTATTCAGCCCCCTTAAGTTAATACTTTGTAGCGCCACCTTTTGCTGCGATTACAGCTGTAAGTCGCTTGGGGTATGTCTCTATCAGTTTTGCACATCGAGAGACTGAAATGTTTTCCCATTCCTCCTTGCAAAACAGCTCGAGCTCAGTGAGGTTGGATGGAGAGCATTTGTGAACAGCAGTTTTCAGTTCTTTCCACAGATTCTCGATTGGATTCAGGTCTGGACTTTGACTTGGCCATCCTAACACCTGGAAATGTTTATTTTTGAACCATTCCATTGTAGATTTTGCTTTATGTTTTGGATCATTTTCTTGTTGGAAGACAAATCTCCGTCCCAGTCTCAGGTCTTTTGCAGACTCCATCAGGATTTCTTCCAGAATGGTCCTGTATTTGGCTCCATCCATCTTCCCATCAATTTTAACCATCTTCCCTGTCCCTGCTGAAGAAAAGCAGGCCCAAACCATGATGCTGTCACCACCATGTTTGACAGTGGGGATGGTGTGTTCAGCTGTGTTGCTTTTACGCCAAACATAACGTTTTGCATTGTTGCCAAAAAGTTCAATTTTGGTTTCATCTGACCAGAGCACCTTCTTCCACATGTTTGGTGTGTCTCCCAGGTGGCTTGTGGCAAACTTTAAACAACATTTTAATGGATATCTTTAAGAAATGTCTTTCTTCTTGCCACTCTTCCATAAAGGACATATTTGTGCAATATACGACTGATTGTTGTCCTATGGACAGAGTCTCCCACCTCAGCTGTAGATCTCTGCAGTTCATCCAGAGTGATCATGGGCCTCTTGGCTGCATCTCTGATCAGTCTTCTCCTTGTATGAGCTGAAAGTTTAGAGGGACGGCCAGGTCTTGGTAGATTTGCAGTGGTCTGATACTCCTTCCATTTCAATATTATCGCTTGCACAGTGCTCCTTGGGATGTTTAAAGCTTGGGAAATCTTTTTGTATCCAAATCCGGCTTTAAACTTCTTCACAACAGTATCTCGGACCTGCCTGGTGTGTTCCTTGTTCTTCATGATGCTCTCTACGCTTTTAACGGACCTCTGAGACTATCACAGTGCAGGTGCATTTATACAGAGACTTGATTACACACAGATGGATTGTATTCATCATCATTAGTCATTTAGGTCAACATTGGATCATTCAGAGATCCTCACTGAACTTCTGGAGAGAGTTTGCTGCACTGAAAGTAAAGGGGCTGAATAATTTTGCACGCCCAATTTTTCAGTTTTTGATTCGTTAAAAAAGTTTGAAATATCCAATAAATGTCGTTCCACTTCATGATTGTGTCCCACTTGTTGTTGATTCTTCACAAAAAAATACAGTTTTATATCTTTATGTTTGAAGCCTGAAATGTGGCAAACGGTCGCAAAGTTCAAGGGGTCGAATACTTTCGCAAGGCACTGTACAATAACTAATATCTTCCGATATGTGATCAAGCGTAAAGCTTTAGGTTGACAAATGGTATAGCGGCATCATGTGGGGCAGTAGCTAGAGCTGGTTTAAAAAAAAATAATGAAAATCAGTTCTGATTGATTCTGACCAGACGGTCTCTATACTATGATTTTCTCTACACCTCTAGCCATGTTTGTTGTGGTCTCTCGCCACTCTCTTATCTCTTGTTATGAAAAAAAAAGAAGGTATTGTCTTGTCTTGTGATAATAGTTGTTCCAACCTTTGACCAGCTCTACCAGACGGCTTGCGTGCGTTTTTAAAGTTTTAAAAATGTATCTTCAGTTGCCATGACGATATAGGAGAGAACATCTGTCTGTAACACAGTTTCACTGATCGAGCTATATTGAGTTACACACCAGGGTCAATACGGTGTGTGTGTGTGTAAGACAGGGTCAACACAGAGTAATGAGGATAATGCTTTGTCTCAGGTTACACTCGTCCATTGTTTCAGAAGAAGCCAGTATGACCATGGTTTCAGACATGTTATTAGCACCTTTAGCAGCTAATCATGTTGAGGCGCCACCGAGGGCCAAAGTCAAATATTTGTGATTTAACTCTGTGTAAAAGAAAATCAAGCAACAAAATTTTTATTGTAATTTTTTTTCCACTAAAGGAAACTAGGCAAAAAAATACGTTGTATTCTTCATATATCACATTGAGGGGGCACGTGCTGCTCAGTTTCAAGGACCCAACAGCCCAGCTGAACTATAATGAATTCAGAATAATAGTGATGTAGACTAATAATCTATGTCAATGGCAATAACACTTTCATTATCTTATATTCTATTTATTTCTAATGTTTGTGAGAGAAAAAAAATGACTGAATATTTCAAATTAATTCTGGATAAAACATACATTTTAAAAAAAAAAGTTCAAAATCACATGGATGACTGTTAGCAGTTGTTGTGGTATTATTTTATATTTCTAATGATGATCCATCAAAGTGTCCCGGTAAGGTCACCCCGCTCCTCGAGCTTTTCGCGTCTCCCTGAATCTCTCCTCTTTGTGTTTGTACAACCGGCATTCCCTGCTCGCAACCATTCCCGCTAGGCACTAGTTACCACAGCCACAAAGTCCTAAAGGCTATGTCGTCCTAATTTTAGGGTTAGGTTTAAGGTTAGTCGTGTGGTTAAGGTTAGGTTTAAAATCAGATGTTAAGAAGATAAATGGTAGAAATGGGCGGGGTTTAGCGGTCATTATGACTTTGTGGCTGTGGTAACTAGTGACGAACCCCATCAGGAGCCATTTTGTACCCAGATCAATAACATACACGTAAACTCCGATCTCTCGGCGCAGCGGTGGACTCGGCTAGTCTAGCAGAGCGCAAACCTGGATTATCTATTAGCTAGACTACATTTCAAACGGAATCCGGACCAAACGGAAATTGTGAATTTACTAGTGCACACGGGTTACTAAACAGTGTATTTCTCTAACCGTCCCGCTAAGGTGTTGTGCCGCCACCGACACGCTGTGGTTAGATGGATCGGGGAAGCCAGTGGTTATTGTGACTTCGGACTGATGTCGGGACGATATCCGGTTTAAATGTTGGCGACGGGAAAACAAGGAGAAAGTCTTCCCTGTCTTTTATCAATAGGAGAACATCATGGCTTTTTCCTGGCTGACTTGTTCGCTTCTCCTGGGAACTTTGTGTGCAGGTAAGAAACGACGCGTCTATTGTACACATTGAAGAAACGGCAACAGTTGCAACAAAAAAATACACAATTTGGCATAACTGGTAGCTTCGTTTTTAATTTGTAATTGAACCTTTATTTAACTAGGCAAGTTTCCATCCCCTTTAATTTAGTTATTGTCGGGGCACGTGTTGTCAAGGTATATTTCCCTTCACGTGGATATGTGTCTTGCTGCTTTATTTGCAGTGAAATTATTCAATCGATCGCTGTCATTAGATGTGGTCTTCCAACATCATGCTTTCCGTAGATTGAGGATACTTTTTTAAAATTTATGCTATAACCTACTCTGATGGAATGATGCTGTTGTGTGTAGGCCTGTGTGTGTGTGTGTGTGTGTGTGTCGAAACGGGATAATTGTGTCGTCATGTGTTTTGTTCTCCTGTGCAGATTCACAACATAAAACAATGTCTGGATCCTCTACACCAGTGGTTCTCAAACTGTTTACAGTCCCGTACCCCTTCAAACATTCAACCTCCAGCTGTACCCCGTCTAGCACAAGGGTCAGCGCACTCTACAATGTTTGTTTTTTTCCATCACTGTAGTAAGCCTGTCACACACCCACTCCACTATACGATACATTTATTAAACATAAGAGTGAGTGTTAGTTTTTGTCACAACCCGGGTCGTGGGAAGTTATAGGACCAGGGCACAAATAATATAATAATAATAATAATAATAATCAATCATTTTGCTCTTTATTTAACCATCTTACATATAAAACCTTTGTTCACTGGAAATGGTGAATAACTCACCACAGGTTAATGAGAAGGGTGTGTTTGAAAGGATGCACATAACTCTGCAATGTTGGGTTGTATTGGAGAGAGTCTCAGTCTTAAATCATTTTCCACACACAGTCTGTGCCTGTATTTAGTTTTCATGCTAGTGAGGGTTAAGAATCCACTCTCTCACATAGGTATTTGGTTGCAAGGTTGGATCCCTCGAGCTGACAAAGTGAAAATCTGTGGTTCTGCCCCTGAACAAGGCAGTTAACCCACCGTATCTAGGCCGTCATTGAAAATAAGAATGTGTTCTTAACTGACTTGCCATGTTAAATAAAGGTTATATAAAAAAAGAAATGTACATATTCTCATTCACTCCTTTAGATTTGTGTGTATTAGGTTGTTGTTGGGGAATTGTTAGATATTACTGCATTGTCGGAACAGGAAGCACAAGCATTTCGCTACACTCGCATTATCTGCTAACCATGTGTATGACCAATAACATTTGATTTGAGTGCTACGGGGTGGTAATCATTTAGGCAGGTTACCTTCGCTTCCTTGGGCACAGGGACTATGCTGGTCTGCGTGAAACGTGTAGGTATTAGGCACATGCTTTGAGTACACATCCTGGTAATCCATCTGGCCTCGCGGCTTTCTGAATGTTGAGCTGTTTAAAGGTTTTGTTCACATCAGCTTCCGAGAGCCTTATCACACAGTCCTCCAGAACAGCTGGTGCTCTCGTGGATGCTTCAGTGTTGCTTGCTTCAGTGTCGCTTGCCTCAAAGCGAACCTAAAAGGCATTTAGCTCGTCTGGTAGGCTCACGTCACTTGGCAGCTCGCGTCTGGGTTTCACTTTGTAGTCTTTCAAGCCCTGCCACATCCGACAAGTGTCAGAAGCCGGTGTAGTAGGATTCAATCTTAATCCTGTGTTGACGCTTTGCTTGTTTGATGGTTCGTCTCAGGGAATACCAGGATTTCTTATAGGCGTCCGGATGAGTGTCCCACTCCTTGAAAGCGTCAGTTCTAGCCTTTAGCTCGGTGCGGATGTTGCCTGTAATCCATGGCTTCTGGTTGGGATATGTACGTACAGTCACTGTGGGGACAACGTCATTGATTCACTTATTGATGAAGCCGATGACCGAGGTGGTGTATTCCTCAATGCCTATGGATGAATCCCGGAACATATTCCAGTCTGTGCTAGCAAAACAGTCATGTAGTGTAGCATCCACATCATCTGACCACTTCCGTATTGAGCGAGTCACTGGTACTTCCTGCTTTAGTTTTTGCTTGTAAGTAGGAATCAGGAGGATAGAATTATGGTCATATTTGCCAAATTTAGGGAAGGGGAGAGCATTGTATGCATCTCTGTGTGGAGTACAGGTGGCCTAGGATTGTTTTCCCCCCTGGTTGCACATGTGACATGCTGGTAAAACTGATTTAAGTCTGCCTGCATTAAAGTCCCCGGCCACTAGGAGCGCCGTTTCTGGGTGAGCATTTTATTCTTTGCTTATGGCCTTATAGAGTTGGTTGAGAGCGGTCTTAGTGCCAGCATCGGTTGTAGCCTTATACATCTCATTGAGTGTGGTCTTAGTGCCAGCTTCGCTTTGTGGTGGTAAATAGACGGCTACAAATAATATAGATGAGAACTCTCTTGGTAGATAGTGTGGTCTAATGCTTATCATAAGGTACTCTACCTCAGGCGAGCAATACCTTGAGACTTCTTAAATATTAGACATCGCGCACAAGCTGTTATTGACAAAAAGACACACCCCCACCCCTCGTCTTACCAGACGTAGCATCTCTGTTCTGCCGTTGCATTGAAAATCCCTCCAGCTCTATATTATCCGAGTCTTCGTTCAACCACGACTCTGTGAAACATAAGATGTTACAGTTCTTAATGTCCAGTTGGTAGGATAATCGTAATTGTAGGTCATCAATTTTCCATTGATTGCATGTTAGCAAGTAGAACGGAAGGCAGTGGGAGTTTACTCGCTCACCTACGGATTCTCAAAAAGGCAGCCCGATCTGCTTCCTCTTTTCCTCCGTCTTCTTCACGCAAATGACGAGTATCTAGGCCTGTTCCCGGGAGAGCAGTATATCATTCACATCGGACTCGTTAAAGGAAAAAGATTTGTGGTGAGTAATCCCAAGTTCTGGTGTCCAGAAGTTATTTTCAGTCATAAGAGACGGTAGCAGCAACATTATGTACAAAACAAGATAGACGCAAAAAAACCCAAATAAAATCGCACAATTAGTTACGGGCATGTAGAACGTCAGCCATTCTCTTCGGCGCCATTTTAACAATCAGCATCGGGGATCACTGGAGCATGTAGGCTAGCTTAGCTCTCTGTTTTAGCTCTGTGTAGTTGGCTAGCTTAGCTCTCTGTTTTAGCTCTGTGTAGTTGGCTAGCTTAGCTCTCTGTTTTAGCTCTGTGTAGTAGGCTAGCTTAGCTCTCTGTTTTAGCTCTGTGTAGTTGGCTAGCTTAGCTCTCTGTTTTAGCTCTGTGTAGTTGGCTAACTTAGCTCTCTGTTTTAGCTCTGTGTAGTTGGCTAGCTTAGCTCTCTGTTTTAGCTCTGTGTAGTTGGCTAGCTTAGCTCTCTGTTTTAGCTCTGTGTAGTTGGCTAGCTTAGCTCTCTGTTTTAGCTCTGTAGCCATGTGTTAGGCTTGCTCAGCTCTGTGTAGTAGCCTGGTATTAGGCTAGCTCAGCTCTGTGTAGTAGGCTAGCTTAGCTCTGTGTAGTAGCCTGGTATTAGGCTAGCTCAGCTCTGTGTAGTAGGCTTGCCTAGCTTTGTGTAGTAGCCTGGTATTAGGCTAGGTCAGCTCTGTGTAGTAGCCTGGTATTAGGCTAGGTCAGCTCTGTGTAGTAGCCTGGTATTAGGCTAGCTCAGCTCTGTGTAGTAGCCTGGTATTAGGTTAGCTCATCTCTGTGCAGTAGGCTGTTATTAGGCTAGCTCATCTCTGTGTAGTAGGCTGTTATTAGGCTAGCTCAGCTCTGTGTAGTAGGCTGGCTTAGCTTTGTGTAGTAGCCTGGTATTAGGCTACGTCAGCTCTGTGTAGTAGCCTGGTATTAGGCTAGCTCAGCTCTGTGTAGTAGCCTGGTATTAGGCTAGCTCAGCTCTGTGTAGTAGGCTAGTTTAGCTCTGTGTAGTAGCCTGGTATTAGGCTAGCTCAGCTCTGTGTGGTAGGCTAGCTTACCTCTGTGTAGTACACTGGTTGTAGGCTAGCTTAGTGTTTTGTTTTTAGCTCTGCGTTTTACAGTGGCATTCTATTTTATTTTGATAATGTTTTTCTCTGTGTGTCTAATGGGTAGATTAGGCCTAATGACGAGATGCTCATGTCTCCGCCCTAACAATGGGAGTCGTCCCAAAGCAGGCAACAAGCTTAGGTCCAAAATAAGGCCATAGAAACGCATTGGGCTTATTTTGGACATATTTTGAAACCTCTCACAGTACCTCTTCCTCTCAGATAGAGGGATACCACCGTAGGGGTTTGGGCAGCCAGGCTCCTATAGACAGGGATTTAAAGAGACAGGCTTTATTTATTTTTTCTCCAGTGAACAAAGACTCAGAAACATCTACATGCTACGTTCAAACCATATTATGATGTCATCACTTCTGATATTTTTCCTATCCACACAAATATATTTGTTGGAACAGTTTTTACGTCACAGTGAGCTCACAGTTTTTGATTCAATAAGTGAATAAACCCACCAGAATGAAAGACCTAAAGTTCAAACTGACATTTAAAAACAGTTTTCAGGCTGTATTGCAGGTCGAAACACTAGCGTTCTCCTCCATTGTGATTGTGAATAAGTCCTAGTCAACATGACAACTTTTACTGTCTCAGTAGCCTATTCTACCACTAAACACCACTGCGCTCAATGGGCTGTTTTGGGTTTGAAGTGAATTATGATTATTCTGCTCATAGAACCTCATCTTTCTTCCCAGATGTGCTATAGTCATCTAGTTAAAGGGTTAATCTGCGATTGTTAACCAAAATAGTGGTGGGGTGGTCCGCTTTGTTTGTTTGAAATGCAACATTTTTTTATGCAACAAATGAAAACGGTCAGGGTTGCTGCTGTCTATGGAAGTAGCTAACACACAGACACGGCCTGTGTTCCAAATGGCACCCTATTCCCCAGTGCACTACTTTAGACCAGGGCCCTATGGCACTCTATTCCCCAGTGCACTACTTTAGACCAGGGCCCTATGGCACCCTATTCCCCAGTGCACTACTTTAGACCAGGGCCCTATGGCACTCTATTCCCCAGTGCACTACTTTAGACCAGGGCCCTATGGCACCCTATTCCCCAGTGCACTACTTTAGACCAGGGCCCTATGGCACCCTATTCCCCAGTGCACTACTTTTGACCAGGGCCCTATGGCACCCTATTCCCCAGTGCACTACTTTTGACCAGGGCCCTATGGCACCCTATTCCCCAGTGCACTACTTTAGACCAGGGCCCTATGGCACCCTATTCCCCAGTGCACTACTTTTGACCAGGGCCCTATGGCACCCTATTCCCCAGTGCACTACTTTAGACCAGGGCACTATGGCACCCTATTCCCCAGTGCACTACTTTAGACCAGGACCCTATGGCACTCTATTCCCCAGTGCACTACTTTAGACCAGGGCCCTATGGCACCCTATTCCCCAGTGCACTACTTTAGACCAGGGCCCTATGGCACCCTATTCCCCAGTGCACTACTTTTGACCAGGGCCCTATGGCACCCTATTCCCCAGTGCACTACTTTTGACCAGGGCCCTATGGCACCCTATTCCCCAGTGCACTACTTTTGACCAGGGCCCTATGGCACCCTATTCCCCAGTGCACTACTTTAGACCAGGGCCCTATGGCACCCTATTCCCCAGTGCACTACTTTTGACCATGGCCCTATGGCACCCTATTCCCCAGTGCACTACTTTTGACCAGGGCCCTATGGCACCCTATTCCCCAGTGCACTACTTTTGACCAGGGCCCTATGGCACCCTATTCCCCAGTGCACTACTTTAGACCAGGGCCCTATGGCACCCTATTCCCCAGTGCACTACTTTTGACCAGGGCCCTATGGCACCCTATTCCCCAGTGCACTACTTTAGACCAGGGCACTATGGCACTCTATTCCCTAGTGCACTACTTTAGACCAGGGCCCTATGGCACCCTATTCCCCAGTGCACTACTTTTGACCAGGGCCCTATGGCACCCTATTCCCCAGTGCACTACTTTTGACCAGGGCCCTATGGCACCCTATTCCCCAGTGCACTACTTTTGACCAGGGCCCTATGGCACCCTATTCCCCAGTGCACTACTTTAGACCAGGGCCCTATGGCACTCTATTCCCTAGTGCACTACTTTAGACCAGGGCCCTATGGCACTCTATTCCCCAGTGCACTACTTTAGACCAGGGCCCTATGGCACCCTATTCCCCAGTGCACTACTTTAGACCAGGGCCCAATGGCACCCTATTCCCTATGTAGTGCACTACTTCTGACCAGGGCCCTATGGCACCCTATTCCCTAGTACACTACTTTAGACCAGGGCCCTATTGCACCCTATTCCCTATATAGTGCACTACTTTTTACCAGGGCCCTATGGCACCCTATTCCCCAGTGCACTACTTTTGACCAGGGCCCTATGGCACCCTATTCCCTAGTGTACTACTTTTGACCAGGGCCCAATAGGGATTAGGGTGCCCTTTGGGATGCAATTATTATGTTTGTGAGGTCTTCACCCGGCATATCAAGGTGGTATAATGACATCATGACAGAGTTTTATCAGGTTTGTGTTCAGAAGGCATCAATCAGAAGGTTAACTGAGTAACTATCATTTTGTTTTAACCGGTTCTCAGGTGAGAATACTAGCTAGGTGTGGGCTGTTTTGGCGAGAGCAGCATAGAGAAACTGTATGTTCACACTACATATACAGGTAACTGCCAAAATAATGGAAACTCCTTGAGTAAATGAGGGATACAAAGTATATTGAAAGCAGTTGGTTCAAAGTATTGTCTCATCGTTGCAACTCCCGTACGGACACGGGAGAGGTGAAGGTCGTGAGCCACGCGACCTCCGAAACACGACCCATCCAAGCCGCACTGCTTCTTGACACAACGCCCACTTAAACCCAGAAGCACCAATGTGTCGGAGGAAACACCGTACACCTGCCGACCGTGCGCTGCGCCCGGCCCGCCACAGGAGTCGCTAGTGCGCGGTGGTTCAAGGACATCCCTGCCGGCCAAACCCTCCCCTAACCCAGACGACGCTGGGCCAAACCCTCCCCTAACCCGGGCGACGCTGGGCCAAACCCTCCCCTAACCCGGACGACGCTGGGCCAAACCCTCCCCTAACCCGGACGACGCTGGGCCAAACCCTCCCCTAACCCAGACGACGCTGGGCCAAACCCTCCCCTAACCCAGACGACGCTGGGCCAAACCCTCCCCTAACCCAGACGACGCTGGGCAAATTGTGCACCGCCCCTCGGGTCTCCCGGTCGCGACCAGCTGCGACAGAGCCTGGACTCAAACCCAGAATCTCTAGTGGCAGTTAGCTCTGAAGTGCAGTGCCTTAGACCACTGCGCCACTCGGGAGGCCTTCTGAGTTAATTAAAGGGAAGATTGCTGTTTAAACATGTTGATTTGTTTCATCCTTCCAACTTAAAATCTTAATACGACATATAACTTTATATTTTGTATTTTGGGAGAAATGTACATTTTATCCAAATTTGACCGAAGTTATGACGGATAAGCGTTGTGACATCGAGAAGAACACTCAGCCGGAGTGGAACACTCAGCCGGAGTGGAACAAACACTCAGCCGGAGTAGAACAAACACTCAGCCGGAGTAGAACAAACACTCAGCCGGAGTAGAACAAACACTCAGCCGGAGTAGAACAAACACTCAGCCGGAGTAGAACAAACACTCAGCCGGAGTAGAACAAACACTCAGCCGGAGTAGAACAAACACTCAGCCGGAGTAGAACAAACACTCAGCCGGAGTAGAACAAACACTCAGCCGGAGTAGAACAAACACTCAGCCGGAGTAGAACAAACACTCAGCCGGAGTAGAACAAACACTCAGCCGGAGTAGAACACTCAGCCGGAGTAAAACAAACACTCAGCCGGAGTGAAGCCACTGTCCACAAGACTCTAAAGAACCACATCATACCGAGTCCTCCTATTGGACCATGTTCTTAGATTAGATTCAACTTTGTCATTGAACAAGTACAAGTACAACGAAATGCAGTTCGCATCTAACCAGAAGTGCAAATTAAAGAGTAAAACATGTTTTACAAGTGAAACAATTAAAAATACAATGTATATTATTAAGTGGGATGTATAAATGTACAATGAAGACAAATTATCAGACCATATCCCGTGGTTTCTTGATTCTCTATCACCTATACAGCGCGCCAGCTTTTAGCGTAGCCTCTTTTCCAACCCTGCTGGCTTACCTCTACTAGCGAACCGCTAGCAGGCTTTTAGCGTAGCCTCTTTTCCATCCATGCTGGCTTACCTCTACTAGCGAACCGCTAGCAGGCTTTTAGCGTAGCCTCTTTTCCACCCCTGCTGGCTTACCTCTACTAGCTAACCGCTAGCAGGCTTTTAGCATAGCCCCTTTTCCACCCCTGCTGGCTTACCTCTACTAGCTAACCGCTAGCAGGCTTTTAGCATAGCCTATTATCCTCCCCTGCTGGCTTACCTCTACTAGCGAACCACTAGCAGGCTTTTAGCATAGCCCCTTTTCCACCCGTGCTGGCTTACCTCTACTAGCTAACCGCTAGCAGGCTTTTAGCATAGCCTATTATCCTCCCCTGCTGGCTTACCTCTACTAGCTAACCGCTAGCAGGCTTTTAGCATAGCCTATTATCCTCCCCTGCTGGTTTACCTCTACTAGCTAACTACTAGCAGGCTTGAAACACATCACTTATTAGGAGTTCAGCACATCAGAATTTTTTGTACTGTTACCGATGAACTTTTACCATCATAGTAGACATTGAATGTCAAACCAAGCTATAGCTAGCTACATGCTAACCTGAGTGCTACTAGCTAGCAGCACTAAATTCAGGTATAATGGCTAATGCAAACATTGGCTATCATGATATCCTGCAAGTTATATTGGCCACTGAAGATCAGGCAGTTCAGCAAAAATAGACTGACCTTGAAATAAACAATGACATTATTCCGATATGGCATTTGACCATTCATTTCTGCAAAACGTGCAGTATTCTGTTGATGGAATTGTAGCTAGCTTGCATGCTATCTCATGCCATCCCCGTGTGGTATATGGACAATATACCACAGCAAAGGACTGTGTCCAGGCACTCCGTGCTGCATCGTGCATAAGAACAGCCCTTAGCCGTGTTATATTGTCCATATACCACACCCCCTCTGGCCTTATTGCTTAAACATACACCTCCACCTTTCTTTTTCCCGGAGAGCTCTTTCTTCCTTTCCGTGTGATGGACGGAGGACCCCACTGGCTAAATGGACGGGGGCTGTGTCTCCAGAGGGGGCTGTGATTCTGTAAAACTGATTAAGTTACAGTTCCTGATGTCTCTCTGGAAGGAGATCCTCGCCTTGAGCTCATCTACTATATTGTCCAGGGACTGAACGTTAGCAAATAATATACTCAGAAGCGGTGGATGGCATGCACGCCTCTTGAGTCTGGATAATTCTTTGTCAGAGACTTGGAGCAGCCCTCGGGATGAATGGAATTGCCTCTAACCATGATCCTCCTCTGTCCTCTCTCTCCTGCCTCCTCTGTCCTGCCACTAGGCTGGGGCCATGGCGATGTGGAGACCAGAGATTGTGTGTACTACAATGATAACTGGCGTACAGAGCGTACCAACCAGAGTGGTGTGGAGAGGTGTGAGGGGGAGAAGGATAAACGACTACACTGCTACTCCTCCTGGCTCAACGTCTCAGGAACCATCAAACTGGTGAAGAAAGGCTGCTGGCTGGACGACTTCAACTGCTATGACAGGTACCAGGCACTACTTATCAACTGCTATGACAGGTACCAGACACTACATACCACCTGCTATGACAGGTATCAGGCACTACTTACCAACTGCTATGACAGGTATCAGGCACTACTTACCAACTGCTATGACGGGTACCAGGCACTACTTACCAACTGCTATGACAGGTACCAGGCACCTCTTACCAACTGCTATGACAGGTACCAGGCACCTCTTACCAACTGCTATGACAGGTATCAGACAATACTTACCAACTGCTATGACAGGTATCAGGCACTACTTACCAACTGCTATGACAGGTACCAGACAATACTTACCAACTGCTATGACAGGTACCAGGCACCTCTTACCAACTGCTATGACAGGTACCAGGCACTACTTACCAACTGCTATGACAGGTACTAGACACTACATACCAACTGCTATGACAGGTACCAGGTACTACTTACCAACTGCTATGACAGGTACCAGACAATACTTACCAACTGCTATGACAGGTACCAGGCACCTCTTACCAACTGCTATGACAGGTATCAGGCACTACTTACCAACTGCTATGACAGGTACCAGACAATACTTACCAACTGCTATGACAGGTACCAGGCACTACTTACCAACTGCTATGACAGGTATCAGGCACTACTTACCAACTGCTATGACAGGTACTAGACACTACATACCAACTGCTATGACAGGTACCAGGCACCTCTTACCAACTGCTATGACAGGTACTAGACACTACATACCAACTGCTATGACAGGTACCAGGCACTACATACCAACTGTTATGACAGGTACCAGGCACTACTTACTAACTGCTATGACAGGTATCAGGCACCACTTACCAACTGCTATGCCAGGTACCAAACACGACTTACCAACTGTTATGCCAGGTACCAGACACTAATTACCAACTGTTATGCCAGGTACCAGACACTAATTACCAACTGTTATGCCAGGTACCAGGCACTAATTACCAACTGTTATGCCAGGTACCAGACACTAATTACCAACTGTTATGCCAGGTACCAGACACTACTTACCAACTGCTATGCCAGGTACCAGGCACTTTTTGACTTAAGTGTGTGTTATGATAGGACACACGGGATAGGATGTACTGGTCCTTATTCCACTTGTGTAATTACAAAAAAAAATCCTCAAGGCAATACTATGGCAATACAAATCAATCACAGATCAACTATGTAGCACCATGATGTCACAATGGCCTTACTCAAATCATCCTAGCAGTGCTACAAAAAAATGTGAGGAATGTTTGGGACTAATAGATCTTGTAAATTGTGTGTGTGTGTGTCTCTCTGTCTCGTCAGGCAGAAGTGTGTGTCCATGGAAGAGAACCCTCAGGTGTTCTTCTGCTGCTGTGAGGGAAACTACTGCAATGAGAGGTTCACACACCTGCCTGACCTCATCGCCGCCGGCAACAGAGGTGAGTGGACATGAACTTTGAACCCCGTTCTTAAAATAAAAAAATATATTTTTATTTATTTAGTCAGAACACAAATCATACAGACTGGATATCAGGCATCACAATATACCACAAGTAAAATAAATGAAGATATCGTTAAAGATGTTGATTGTGTTCTTCCACAGTGAAAATGTGTCTGACTGATTCGATTTTTCGTCTTCTGTGATCTGTTCTCCTCCCTAGTGAAAATCCGCCCCCCTCCCAGAGTGCCATCTCTGTTGAATAGCCTGGTGTTCAGTTTTCTATCTCTGTGTGTGTCTCTGACCCTGCTACTTGCCCTGTGGATGTACCGGCAGCACAAACCACCCTACGGACATGTTGACCTCCTTGAGGTGAGATCACACCACTTAACTAGTGCTGATCTAGGATCAGGTCCCCCCCCTGTGGCCATATCATCTGATCTAGGATCAGGTCCCCCCTGTGACCATATCATCTGATCTAGCATCAGGTCCCCCCTGTGGCCATATAATCTGATCTAGGATCAGGTCCCCCCTGTGGCCATATAATCTGATCTAGGATCAGGTCCCCCCTGTGGCCATATCATCTGATCTAGGATCTGGTCCCCCCTGTGACCATATCATCTGATCTAGGTTCAGGTCCCCCCTGTGGCCATATAATCTGATTTAGGATCAGGTCCCCCCCCCCCCCTGTGGCCATATCATCTGATCTAGGATCAGCCCCCCCCCCCCCCTGTGGCCATATCATCTGATATAGGATCAGGTCCCCCCTGTGGCCATATCATCTGATCTAGGATCAGGTCCCCCATGTGGCCATATATCATCTGATCTAGGATCAGGTCCCCTCCCCCTGTGGCCATATCATCTGATCTAGGATCAGGTCCCCCCTGTGGCCATATCATCTGATTTAGGATCAGGTCCCCCCTGTGGCCATATCATCTGTTTAGGATCAGGTCCCCCCTGTGGCCATATCATCTGATTTAGGATCAGGTCCCCCCTGTGGCCATATCATCTGATCTAGGATCAGGTCCCCCCTGTGACCATATCATCTGATCTAGGATCAGGTCCCCCCTGTGGCCATATAATCTGATCTAGCATCAGGTCCCCCCTGTGGCCATATAGTCTGATAGAAACAACGGCTTTGTTTACACAGGCAGCCCAATTCTGATATTTTGCCTAATTCTTGGCAAAAGATCTGATCTGATTGGTCAAAAGGCAAATTATTGGCAAAAGATCTGATCTGATTGGTCCAAAGACAAATTATCGGCAAAAGATCAGATTTGGGCTGCCTAACACAGCCCAACACATAAAGAAGATCAAGGAACGAATCAGAGAATTGATGGAGTGTGATATGGACTTGTCCTTCAGGTTGTAGCGTTTTCTCCCCTCTCCTCTGTCTGTCAGGACCCTCGGCAAACCCCCCCCTCTCCCATGGTGGGGCTGAAGCCTCTGCAGTTACTGGAGGTGAAGGCAAGGGGGCGCTTCGGCTGTGTGTGGAAGGCTCAGCTGATGAGTGAATACGTGGCTGTGAAGGTCTTCCCTGTTCGGGTAAGACATGCAGGGCTTTAGTCTATGGCAGGGGCCTCAAATTAATTCCCCCCCACCCCTCCCGGGGTTACGGTTAGGTGGGGGGGGGGGGGGGCAACATTCAGTCTTTAATGAGGTCCGGAGGGTTATATTTCCTTGGTTAGTTTTTGATGACTTGGTGGTTCTTAACTGGACAGTGAAGACCCACGGTATGAATGTGCTGGTGGTCCGTTGTCGTGACTACACGGTTTCCATTTTGTTTGTCGTCGTTTGAAAGTACATTGCGATCTCTAAGCTTAAACTAGAGATTTTTCTGGTGAATTTTTTTTAATGCTAAATTAGATTTCTGATTTGGGGGGTTAAACGGGTTAAACGAGCTCTTGACTCAAACTCCCCGCGGGTTTATGTTTGACACCCCTGGTCTATGGGATTGTAACATTCAGCCCTGGGTGAGTACAGGTGATAGCAGAAATGATTCCCCGCTGAACCTGGTTCCTCTTGAGGTTTCTTCCTTCTCGGGACTTTTCCACTGTGCTACTGCTTGTGCTTTGGGGATCTAAGGTTACTGGATCCTACTTGTGTAAGTAGAGTTTCATAAATATATTGTGATTTAATTTGATTAAAATAGAAATGGGAGAGGGAAATACCTAATACCTAATACCTAATACTAAATGTGTCTTCCGCATTTAACCCTCTCTGAATCAGAGAGGTGCGGGGGGGCTGCCTTAATCGACATCCACATCTTCGGCGCCCCGGGGAAACAGTGGGCAGAACGACAGATTCTTTTACCTTGTCAGATCAGGGATTCGATCCGGCGACCTTTCGGTTACTGACCCAACGCTCTAACCACGAGGCTAACCTGCCGACCCTGTAAGTTTCCATTATAACGTGTGATTGTATGGGTGTGAAGGACAAGCAGTCGTGGCAGAATGAGAGGGATATCTTCCTGACTCCTGGTATGAGACACGAGAACCTGCTTCGTTACATCGCTGCGGAGAAGCACGGCAGCAACATGGAGACGGAACTCTGGCTCATCATGGAATTCCATGAGCGGGTGAGGAAATACAGCCAATCGATCAATTCATTTATCAATAAATTAATCTATTAATTTATAGAAGGGCATGTTGTGTTTATAAATCAAATCAAATTAATTTATAAAGCCTTTCTTACATCAGCTGATATCTCAAAGTGCTGTACAGAAACACAGCCTAAAACCCCAAACAGCAAGCAATGCAGGTGTAGAAGCACGGTGGCTAGGAAAAACACTATCTATCCCTGTCTGTCCCTATCAAATCAAATCTATTTATATAGTCCTTCTTACATCAGCTGATGTCACAAAGTGCTGTACAGAAACACAGCCTAAAACCCCAAACAGCAAAGCAATGCAGATGTAGAAGCACCACTTTATATTGTGGTCTATTCCAGTTTGTTATCTAAGCCATAGTCAAGAATCTCTTTTTAAACCAAGTCTGTGTGCATCTGCGTTCGTGTGTGTGTGTGTGTGTACAGGGTTCGTTGACTGACCATCTGAAGGACCGTACAGTGACCTGGTCTGAAATGTGTCACATTGCTGAGACGATGTCCCGTGGTCTGGCCTACCTCCATGAAGACACAGCCATCTACAAGGGAGAAGGCCCCAAACCCACCATCGCACACAGGTGACATCATGTGTTTTCAAAGTCAATAACTTACCTGCTTAGATAAACGGGTTATATATAAACTATGTTTCCCAGGGACTTCAAGAGTAAGAACGTGATGTTGAGACGGGATCTGACAGCCGTCATCGGAGACTTTGGTTTGGCCGTCCGTTTTGAGCCGGGGAAACCTCCTGGAGACACCCACGGACAGGTAGTTTAACACGCACACACACACACAGGTCTTACAATTACTTACTTGCCTTCACTCTCTCCCCCTCTCCCTCTCTCTCTCTCTCTCTCTCTCTCTCTCTGTCTCTCTCTGTCTCTCTGTCTCTCTGTCTCTCTCTGTCTCTCTGTCTCTCTGTCTCTCTGTCTCTCTGTCTCTCTGTCTCTCTGTCTCTCTGTCTCTCTGTCTCTCTGTCTCTCTGTCTCTCTCTCTCTCTTTGTCTCTGTCTCTCTCTCTCTCGCTGTCTCTCTCTCTGTCTCTCTCGCTCTACTTTACCTCTCCCTCTCCCTCTCTGTCGTTCACTCTCCCTCCTCCAGGTGGGTACGTGGCGTTACATGGCCCCTGAGGTTCTAGAAGGGGCTATAAACTTCCAGAGAGACTCCTTCCTGAGGATCGATATGTATGCTATGGGGCTGGTGCTGTGGGAACTGGTGTCACGATGCATCGCCACAGACGGTGAGAGTTCCTGCTCAGGATCCCCCCCGTTACAAGCACGTTTCTTTAACTGCTAGACCACCCCCCCCCCCCGGGTTCTGTTTGATGCCTAGACCACATCCCCTCGGGTCTGTTTGATGCCTAGACCACACCCCCTTGGGTCTGTTTGATGCCTAGACCACTTCCCCTCCGGTTCTGTTTGATGCCTAGACCACACCCCCTCCGGTTCTGTTTGATGCCTAGACCACACCCCCTCGGGTCTGTTTGATGCCTAGACCACACCCCCTCCGATTCTGTTTGATGCCTAGACCACACCCCCTCCGGCTCTGTTTGATGCCTAGACCACACCCCCTCCGGCTCTGTTTGATGCCTAGACCACACCCCCTCCGGCTCTGTTTGATGCCTAGACCACACCCCCTCCGGCTCTGTTTGATGCCTAGACCACACCCCCTCCGGCTCTGTTTGATGCCTAGACCACACCCCCTCCGGCTCTGTTTGATGCCTAGACCACACCCCCTCCGGCTCTGTTTGATGCCTAGACCACACCCCCTCCGGCTCTGTTTGATGCCTAGACCACACCCCCTCCGGCTCTGTTTGATGCCTAGACCACACCCCCTCTGGTTCTGTTTGATGCCTAGACCACACCCCCTCTGGTTCTGTTTGATGCCTAGACCACACCCCCTCCAGTTCTGTTTGATGCCTAGACCACACCCCCTCCAGTTCTGTTTGATATCTAGACCACACCCCCTCCAGTTCTGTTTGATATCTAGACCACACCCCTTCCAGCTCTGTTTGGTGTCTAATATATATTTTCATATATGCCAAATGTCTACCTTGTTTTAGTTTCTGTATAAACAATGCATTTACTAATAATAAACAATGCATTTACTAATAATAAACAATGCATTTACTAATAATAAACAATGCATTTACTAATAATAAACAATGCATTTACTAATAATAAACAATGCATTTACTAATAATAAACAATGCATTTACTAATAATAAACAATGCATTTACTAAAAACAGTGTGTTTACTAAAAACAAACAGCAACTTGTAAAGCCTTCAATACAATGTTTTCTTGTCTCTCAGGTACCGTAGGGGAGTTCATGCTGCCGTTCGAGGAGGAGATTGGCCAACACACGTCTCTACAGGAACTGCAGGATGTGGTCGTTCACAAGAAGATGAGACCGGTCTTCAAGGACACCTGGCTCAAACACCCGGTCAGTAACACTGGGATGGTATGCTAGGATGGTACGCTGGGATGGTACGCTAGCATGGTACACTGGGGTGGTACGCTAGCATGGTACGCTGGGATGGTACGCTGGGGTGGTACGCTGGGGTGGTACGCTGGGGTGGTACGCTGGGGTGGTACGCTGGGGTGGTACGCTGGGGTGGTTCACTGGGACGGTACGCTGGGATGGTACGCTGGGACGGTACGCTGGGATGGTACACTGGGACGGTACGCTGGGATGGTACACTGGGACGGTACGCTGGGATGGTACGCTGGGATGGTACGCTGGGACGGTACGCTGGGACGGTACGCTGGGACGGTACGCTGGGATGGTACGCTGGGATGGTACGCTGGGATGGTACGCTGGGACGGTACGCTGGGACGGTACGCTGGGACGGTACGCTGGGACGGTACGCTGGGATGGTACGCTGGGATGGTACACTGGGGTAACAGTAGAGCGGTGGTTCCCAACTCCAGTCCTCCAGTACCCCCACCAGCACTAATGTCTGTTGTCGTTCCTCCATAAACTCACCTGATTCAACTCATTAAGAGCTTGATGATTGGTTGACCAGTTGAATCAGGTGTGTTTGTCCGGGGCCACGACAAACAATGTGTTCTGTTGGGGATACTGGAGGACTGGAGAAACTATTTAACTCTTTGGGGACTTAAAAAACTATTTTGTTGTCTTATATTTTATTTCCTGTAACCTCTTGGATTCTTGCTGTGTGTGTCGGTGCCACAGGGTCTGTCTCAGTTGTGTGAGACTATAGAGGAGTGTTGGGACCATGACGCCGAGGCTCGTCTCTCCGCCGGCTGTGTCGAGGAACGCATCTCCCAGATCGCCAGGACAACCGTCAGCACTACCTCAGACTGCCCAGTTGCCGTAGTAATGTCGGTAACCGTCGACGACGACCTACCTCCCAAAGAGTCCGGCACCTGAGTTCTGTGTTACTGTGACGTCATCACGGAACGATGCTCCTGACTTTTCTAGCCTAAACTTTTAAACAACTTGAATACAGCTGCTATTTTTATAGACTTGATATTGGGTATTATTGTTTTTAAGACGTTTTTTTTAACGTTATTTTGGATCAAGTCTTCTGTAGTTTTCACTGAGAAAATCACACGACAGAAATAAGCTATATGCTGGACAAATACCTCTCTAAGACATTAACTTGTATTAATCTTCTATTCAGTCAATACCTCATGTTGTGTTTAGTGGGTTTGATTATTACCTCATCCTGTCGTCTGGTCAAGATGGCGGCCAGCCAAAGAAAGCTAACCGTATTCCAAACTCTGATGTGACGATGCACAACACACAGTCTGACCGACCGACCTACCATATATATACATACACACACAGCCCAGACGATAGACATACACACTGTAGATCTGCAGGACTCATGTCCGATGAACCACGAGACTGTTCCAACGTATTTATCTTCCTCGGGATGAAACGTGGCTCTTTACTCAGCGTTCTGTCGTCCATCTTTTTTTTGGCTAGGAACGCCTTTTTGAAATAACGACACAGACACCTGAACCAACCCTCCATATAGCCTCAACCATCAGTGCTATCCTGGATCCTTGGGACGTCCCTACTCTAAACCCAGGGCCTAACAGTAGAGCAGCGTTTACAGTTATCTAGGGGGGAGGGGAGGGGGGGGGGCAAGAGGCCCGGACACTACGCAGGAGTAGCATTGGACAAACGGACTTGGAAAGGATTAGGACAAAATTAGACTTGTGGTTTTGGATTGGAACTACCACATCTCAGGATTCCAGCCTATTGGAACATGTTTCTACACATGTAGAGAAGCCAAGCTATCAGGAAACACTTTTTATCTGACATTACTCAATGAAATCTGAAATTGAAATGTTATACATTCTGGATGTAACTTTTTTTTGTGCGTATGTGTTTTGTACGTGTGTGTGTGTGTGTGTGTTTGTGGAATAGACTGAGAGGAGTATTTTTGTATTTTTTTGTCTGAACTGCAGTTGAAGCTGTGAATAAGTATTTGAAGGGCCGTGCTTGAGTTGGTTACAAGTTTCTGTTTCTCTCTCTCTGTCTGCTCAGTAGACCAGTTTCACAAAGCTATGATTTCCAGTCTTTTATTTTGGAAACAAATTGTCTGACTTGTGAGACTACTTTTCAGTTACCTCAGCAACCTGTATGTTGTTACCTCAGCAACCTGTATGTTGTTACCTCAGCAACCTGTATGTTGTTACCTCAGCAACCTCTATGTCGTTCAGTTACCTCAGCAACCTCTGTCGTTCAGTTACCTCAGCAACCTGTATGTCGTTCAGTTACCTCAGCAACTTGTATGTTGTTACCTCAGCAACCTCTGTCGTTCAGTTACCTCAGCAACCTCTATGTCGTTCAGTTACCTCAGCAACCTCTGTCGTTCAGTTACCTCAGCAACCTCTATGTCGTTCAGTTACCTCAGCAACCTGTATGTCGTTCAGTTACCTCAGCAACCTGTATGTCGTTCAGTTACCTCAGCAACCTCTATGTCGTTCAGTTACCTCAGCAACCTCTATGTCCTTCAGTTACCTCAGCAACCTGTATGTCGTTCAGTTACCTCAGCAACCTGTATGTCGTTCAGTTACCTCAGCAACCTGTATGTCGTTCAGTTACCTCAGCAACCTGTATGTCGTTCAGTTACCTCAGCAACCTCTGTCGTTCAGTTACCTCAGCAACCTCTATGTCGTTCAGTTACCTCAGCAACCTCTATGTCGTTCAGTTACCTCAGCAACCTGTATGTTGTTCAGTTACCTCAGCAACCTGTATGTCGTTCAGTTACCTCAGCAACCTCTGTCGTTCAGTTACCTCAGCAACCTGTATGTCGTTCAGTTACCTCAGCAACCTGTATGTCGTTCAGTTACCTCAGCAACCTGTATGTCGTTCAGTTACCTCAGCAACCTGTATGTCGTTCAGTTACCTCAGCAACCTGTATGTCGTTCAGTTACCTCAGCAACCTGTATGTCGTTCAGTTACCTCAGCAACATGTATGTCATGCAAGAAAAACCAAACACAGTGGCTGTCTTTATTTCAACTGCATGCCAGACTAGCCTGGTTCCAGATCTGTTTGTGCTGCCTTGCCAACTGCCTTGCCAACTCCTATGGTCAATAACAACACAAACACATCTGGAACCAGGCTAATATGACCAGACTATAACAAACTAGTGAATATCCACACAATGCTGCTGATACTCGCTACCAGGTTTGGGATCCGGCGGCGGACTCGCAATCTGGCATTTCGGGCAAATTCCATATGGGCTGGTACATTTTTAGCCCAGTGGGCCTGTCTAACTTGTTATAACTATCTGGCTAATAATATAATGGTCCGGTGTGGTTTCATTGAGGTAGAGGTCTACGCCAGCTGGATCATTGAGGTAGAGGTCTACGCCAGCTGGATCATTGAGGTAGAGGTCTACGCCAGCTGGATCATTGAGGTAGAGGTCTACGCCAGCTGGATCATTGAGGTAGAGGTCTACGCCAGCTGGATCATTGAGGTAGAGGTCTACGCCAGCTGGATCATTGAGGTAGAGGTCTACGCAGGATCGATCATTGAGGTAGAGGTCTACGCAGGATGGATCATTGAGGTAGAGGTCTACGCAGGATGCATCATTGAGGTAGAGGTCTACGCAGGATGGATCATTGAGGTAGAGGTCTACGCAGGATTGATTAATTAATCCCGCCATACTGAGCCTGCCCACACAATCGCTGGCTTTCTGTCCCGACTCCCACCTGCTACCGCAAGAACTGGTCCCGAACCCAACCGCAAGAACTGGTCCCGAACCCAACCGCAAGAACTGGTCCCGAACCCAACCGCAAGAACTGGTCCCCAGAACCCAACCGCAAGACCTGGTCCCCAGAATCCTAACCGCAAGAACTGGTCCCGAACTCAAACGCAAGAACTGGTCCCCAGAACCCAACCGCAAGAACTGGTCCCCGAACCCAACCGCAAGAACTGGTCCCCAGAACCCAACCGCAAGAACTGGTCCCCGAACGCAAGAACTGGTCCCAAACGCAAGACCTGGTCCCCGAACCCAACCGCAAGAACTGGTCCCCGAACCCAACCGCAAGAACTGGTCCCGAACCCAACCGCAAGAACTGGTCCCGAACCCAACCGCAAGAACTGGTCCCAAACGCAAGAACTGGTCCCGTACCCAACCGCAAGACCTGGTCCCCGAACCCAACCGCTGGTCCCCGAACCCAAACGCAGTCTTGCAATGGGACTTTAGGCGCATGTGACAAAGCAGCTCACTTGCCCGCCATGGTCCCAAAGTCATTTTGCAATAGCAAAATGCACGAAAATAATGTAAGAGATAAGTTTTAAATTACCAGACATTCTCACGTGGCCCGTTTTTATATTAGGCTACTGGGATATACCAGCCAATAGACCTAGATGTAGTTTGAAGAGAGCAGTGTGGGAGAGACCTGGCACTTTCTCTTGTTTTATAAGCGTCCCCTAGGACCTGCGGGTACCGACAGAGATCATTGCAGCGTGGTCACCATTTTTCCTGCTGCGGTTCGGTGCTGCCCTTTTACCTTTGAGGGGGGAAAAATGGTCCAGTTTTGGGACTTCAAGCAACAAGAAAAAAATTGCCTTTTGTGGGGGCCTCAAGGAAAATAATGGGCTTTTGTGGGGGCCTCAATGAAAATAATGGGCTGTTGTGGGTGGCCTCAATGAAAATAATGGGCTGTTGTGGGGGGCCTCAATGAAAATAATGGGCTGTTGTGGGGGGCCTCAATGAAAATAATGGGCTGTTGTGGGGGCCTCAATGAAAATAATGGGCTGTTGTGGGGGGCCTCAATGAAAATAATGGGCTGTTGTGGGGGCCTCAATGGAAAATAATGGTCCAGTGTTTGAAACCTCAGGGCTGATGTCTGGTCCCAGTCCGCCCATGTTGGGGATGAATTCCATTTAAATTCCTATCGGCTCAGATTGGAATTTCCAATGGCAAATTTTCCTATTTGAAAAGAAATGGAATTTAATTGTACTTCCTGAAATTGAATTGACCCCTACCGTGCTCACTACTCCAGGGTCCTCAGCGATCGATACTGTTGATGTCGTCATGTATTCTCTGTTCTGTGACTGTAACTGTAAGTGATGCTCATTGTAATAATATGTATTTTTTTTTCATGTTAGTTCTCAACTGTTTACCCTCTCACAGCACACATACCTCAGGTTTTTATACAGATGAATATCTCTTGTTATATCATGTTACTTATCGTGTTTTAGTCGTTATATTTTACTGCAAGTTTTACTTTTGTTTTTATTTTTATGTACCGTGGAGATTTCAAATTCTATTCGACTGACTAGTTGCATATAGGACGTGTTTTAATGTTGTTCAACCCAAATTAGAGGCTGGAACTTGGTATGTAAATACTTGTTGTTGTACACAGTTGCAGAACACTGATTTTACACCGTATCCTGTTGGGGAAATAATGTTTATTTTTTTTAATTTTACTTGATTGAAAAGGGGAATTTGAAGAGTGTCTCTGTGGTTTTTATAATTTACTTTCTAAATATCATGGTTCTCCCCTAAATAATATAAGAGGGACTCTGCGCCACCTTGCGGGGCCGGCTGCGCCATGTTGCGGGGCCGGCTGAGCCACGTTGCGGGGCCGGCTGAGCCACGTTGCGGGGCCGGCTGAGCCACCTTGCGGGCCGGCTGAGCTGAGCCACCTTGCGGGCCGGCTGAGCTGAGCTACCTTGCGGGCCGGCTGAGCTACCTTGCGGGCCGGCTGAGCCACCTTGCGGGCCGGCTGAGCCACCTTGCGGGCCGGCTGAGCCGAGCCACCTTGCGGGCCGGCTGAGCCGAGCCACCTTGCGGGCCGGCTGAGCCACCTTGCGGGCCGGCTGAGCCACCTTGCGGGCCGGCTGAGCCACCTTGCGGGCCGGCTGAGCCACCTTGCGGGCCGGCTGAGCTGAGCCACCTTGCGGGCCGGCTGAGCTGAGCCACCTTGCGGGCCGGCTGAGCTGAGCCACCTTGTGGGCCGGCTGCGGCACCTTGTGGGCCGGCTGAGCCACTATGCAATTTTATATAGTACCAGTCAAAAGTTTGGACACACCTACTCAAAGGGTTTTTCTTTATTTTTACTATTTTCTACATTGTAGAATAATAGTGAAGACATCAAAACTGTGTGTGTGTGTGTGGAGTCATATAGTAACCAAAAATGTGTTAAACAAATGAAAATATATTTAAGATTCTTCAAAGTGGCCACCTTTGCTTTGATGACAGCTTTGCATTCTTGCAACTGACTTCATGAGGTAGTCACCTGAAATGCTTTTCCAACAGTCTTGAAGGAGTTCCCACATATGCTGAGCATTTGTTGGTTGCTTTTCCTTCACTCTGCAGTCCAACTCATCCTAAACCATCTCAATTGGGTTGAGGTCAGGTGATCTGGGTCATTGTCCTGTTAAAAACAAATGATAGTCCCACTAAGCCAAACCAGATGGGACGCTGTATCGCTGCAGAATGCTGTGGTAGCCATGCTGGTTAAGTGTGCCTTGAATTCAAATAAATCACAGACAGTGTCACCAGCAAAGCACCCCGACACCATCACACCTCCTCCATGCTTCACGGTGGGAACTAGACATGTGGAGATCATCCATTCACCTACTCTGCGTCTCACAAAGACATGGCGGTTGGAACCAAAAATAAAAAATATGGACCCATCAGACCAAAGGACAGATTTCCACCGGTCTAATGTCCATTGCTCGTGTTTCTTGGCCCAAGCAAGTCTCTTCTTCTTATTGGTGTCCTTTAGTAGTGGTTTCTTTGCAGCAATTCAACCATGACGGTCTGATTCACGCAGTCTCCTCTGAACAGTTGATGTTGAGATGTCTGTTACTTGAACTCTGAAGCATTTATTTGAGCTGCAATTTCTGAGGCTGGTAACTCTACTGAACTTAACCTCAGCAGTAAAGGTAACTCTGGGTCTTCCTTTCCTGTGGCGGTCCTCATGAGAGACAGTTTCATCATAGTGTTTGAAGGTTTTTGCGACTGCACTTGAAGAAAAGTTCAAAGTTCTTAATTTTCAAGATTGACCGACCTTCATGTCTTAAAGTAAAGATGGACTGTCGTTTCTCTTTGCTTATTTGAGCTGTTCTTGCCATAACATGGACTTAGCCCTATTTGGTAAAAGACCATCTTCTGTATACCACCACTACCATGTCACAACACAACTGATTGGCTCAAACACATTAATTGGGAAAGAAATTCCATAAATTAACGTTTAACAATGCACTCCTGTTAATTGAAATGCATTCCAGGTGACTAACACATGAAGCTGGTTGAGAGAATGCCAAGAGTGTGCAAAGCTGTTATCAAGGAAAAGGGTGTCTACTTTGAAGAATCTCAAAATATTTTGATTTGTTTAACACTTTTGGTTACATGATTTCATGTGTTATTTCATAGTTTTGATGTCTTCACTGTAGAAAATATTAAAAATAAAGAAACTCATTCCAGGGGTTAAGTGTCCAAGCTTTTGACTGGTAGTTTGTGTATGTATGTATGTGAGAAACTTTATTTGTTATCATTTATGGCAATGTTTTGATCTAGATTGCAGGAAATGGCAGTTACAGGTGTTAAATACAACTATCCCAAAGTCCAAAACCCTGGTGGAGAACCCTGAAATAAGGTTTTGTGTTATTTATTTTTATAATATATACGATTGGTATGAGTGGCTCGGGGTCAAAAGCTATGCAGCTAGTGCTTACATTTCACTCTAAGGTAATATGTTGCTAGATTGTGTAATGAACACGATGGGAGACAGAGAGCTGGTTTAAAGAGCAGGGCACTGGTGTTTATTGGAGGAGGCAGGTAGCTGGGTACCGGGGGCAGGCAGAAGGTCATACACAGGAGGAGGCAGGTAGCTGGGTCCAGGGGCAGGCAGAAGGTCATACAGGAGGAGGTAGGTAGCTGGGTCCAGGGGCAGGCAGAAGGTCATACACAGGAGGAGGCAGGTAGCTGGGTCCAGGGGCAGGCAGAGGGTCATACACAGGAGGAGGCAGGTAGCTGGGTCCAGGGGCAGGCAGAAGGTCATACACAGGAGGAGGCAGGTAGCTGGGTACCGGGGGCAGGCAGAAGGTCATACAGGAGGAGGTAGGTAGCTGGGTCCAGGGGCAGGCAGAAGGTCATACACAGGAGGAGGCAGGTAGCTGGGTCCAGGGGCAGGCAGAGGGTCATACACAGGAGGAGGCAGGTAGCTGGGTCCAGGGGCAGGTAGCTGGGTCCAGGGGCAGGTAGCGGGGTCCAGGGGCAGGCAGAAGGTCATACACAGGAGGAGGCAGGTAGCTGGGTCCAGGGGCAGGCAGAAGGTCATACACAGGAGGAGGCAGGTAGCTGGGTCCAGGGGCAGGCAGAAGGTCATACACAGGAGGAGGCAGGTAGCTGGGTCCAGGGGCAGGCAGAAGGTCATACACAGGAGGATTAAATCACGGGAAAAACAGCTCTCCGAAAGAAGTGTCACAAAACAACCAATACCTCACAGTGACGGGGTGCAAAGAACTGAACTAAATAGTGTGTGATAATGACATACAGGTGTGTGATCAGAATTCAGGTGATTGGGATCTGGACAGTGAGCTGCGTTCAGGGGATCAATGTGTTTGAGAGTGTGAGCTGGAAGCAGACGTTACAGATTGGCCCTATCTAAAAGAGACCCCTGCTCTTGAGTCTAGACCCTTGTGTGGATCTTGGAGAATTGTATGTGTGTATAAGTAATATGGTAATAACATCACTTTTCCCTCTGACAGGATAGGTGGAAGTTACACCCTATTCCTATCCAATCACCTCTGATCTAAGGTTTAGACTTGTTTCTGGACGGGGCTAGATTGTTTTGTGATGTCATTGGGGATCACCTGATATTTTCTACCTGCCAGTATCAACATTATCATGCTCTAGTAACGTTTCAATACCAGTCCTGGTAGTTATGGCTGTAGTGGTAGTTAGGGCTCAGCCAGGTTGAACTGTAGTGGTAGTTAGGGCTCAGCCAGGTTGGACTGTAGTGGTAGTTAGGGCTCAGCCAGGTTGGACTGTAGTGGTAGTTAGGGCTCAGCCAGGTTGGACTGTAGTGGGAGTTAGGGCTCAGCCAGGTTGAACTGTAGTGGTAGTTAGGGCTCAGCCAGGTTGAACTGTAGTGGTAGTTAGGGCTCAGCCAGGTTGAACTGTAGTGGTAGTTAGGGCTAAGCCAGGTTGGACTGTAGTGGTAGTTAGGGCTAAGCCAGGTTGGACTGTAGTGGTAGTTAGGGCTCAGCCAGGTTGGACTGTAGTGGTAGTTAGGGCTCAGCCAGGTTGGACTGTAGTGGTAGTTAGGGCTCAGCCAGGTTGGACTGTAGTGGTAGTTAGGGCTCAGCCAGGTTGGACTGTAGTGGTAGTTAGGGCTCAGCCAGGTTGAACTGTAGTGGTAGTTAGGGCTCAGCCAGGTTGGATTGTAGTGGTAGTTAGGGCTAAGCCAGGTTGGATTGTAGTGGTAGTTAGGGCTCAGCCAGGTTGGACTGTAGTGGTAGTTAGGGCTCAGCCAGGTTGGACTGTAGTGGTAGTTAGGGCTCAGGCAGGTTGGACTGTAGTGGTAGTTAGGGCTAAGCCAGGTTGGACTGTAGTGGTAGTTAGGGCTCAGCCAGGTTGGACTGTAGTGGTAGTTAGGGCTCAGCCAGGTTGGACTGTAGTGGTAGTTAGGGCTCAGCCAGGTTGGATTGTAGTGGTAGTTAGGGCTCAGCCAGGTTGAACTGTAGTGGTAGTTAGGGCTCAGCCAGGTTGGACTGTAGTGGTAGTTAGGGCTCAGCCAGGTTGAACTGTAGTGGTAGTTAGGGCTCAGCCAGGTTGAACTGTAGTGGTAGTTAGGGCTAAGCCAGGTTGAACTGTAGTGGTAGTTAGGGCTAAGCCAGGTTGGACTGTAGTGGTAGTTAGGGCTAAGCCAGGTTGGACTGTAGTGGTAGTTAGGGCTCAGCCAGGTTGGACTGTAGTGGTAGTTAGGGCTCAGCCAGGTTGGACTGTAGTGGTAGTTAGGGCTCAGCCAGGTTGGACTGTAGTGGTAGTTAGGGCTCAGCCAGGTTGAACTGTAGTGGTAGTTAGGGCTCAGCCAGGTTGGATTGTAGTGGTAGTTAGGGCTAAGCCAGGTTGGATTGTAGTGGTAGTTAGGGCTAAGCCAGGTTGGACTGTAGTGGTAGTTGGGGCTCAGCCAGGTTGGACTGTAGTGGTAGTTAGGGCTCAGCCAGGTTGGACTGTAGTGGTAGTTAGGGCTCAGCCAGGTTGGATTGTAGTGGTAGTTAGGGCTCAGCCAGGTTGAACTGTAGTGGTAGTTAGGGCTCAGCCAGGTTGGACTGTAGTGGTAGTTAGGGCTCAGCCAGGTTGAACTGTAGTGGTAGTTAGGGCTCAGCCAGGTTGAACTGTAGTGGTAGTTAGGGCTCAGCCAGGTTGAACTGTAGTGGTAGTTAGGGCTAAGCCAGGTTGAACTGTAGTGGTAGTTAGGGCTAAGCCAGGTTGGACTGTAGTGGTAGTTAGGGCTAAGCCAGGTTGGACTGTAGTGGTAGTTAGGGCTAAGCCAGGTTGGATTGTAGTGGTAGTTAGGGCTAAGCCAGGTTGGATTGTAGTGGTAGTTAGGGCTAAGCCAGGTTGGACTGTAGTGGTAGTTAGGGCTCAGCCAGGTTGGACTGTAGTGGTAGTTAGGGCTCAGCCAGGTTGGACTGTAGTGGTAGTTAGGGCTCAGCCAGGTTGAACTGTAGTGGTAGTTAGGGCTCAGCCAGGTTGAACTGTAGTGGTAGTTAGGGCTCAGCCAGGTTGGACTGTAGTGGTAGTTAGGGCTCAGCCAGGTTGAACTGTAGTGGTAGTTAGGGCTCAGCCAGGTTGAACTGTAGTGGTAGTTAGGGCTCAGCCAGGTTGAACTGTAGTGGTAGTTAGGGCTAAGCCAGGTTGGACTGTAGTGGTAGTTAGGGCTAAGCCAGGTTGGACTGTAGTGGTAGTTAGGGCTCAGCCAGGTTGGACTGTAGTGGTAGTTAGGGCTCAGCCAGGTTGGACTGTAGTGGTAGTTAGGGCTCAGCCAGGTTGGACTGTAGTGGTAGTTAGGGCTCAGCCAGGTTGAACTGTAGTGGTAGTTAGGGCTCAGCCAGGTTGGATTGTAGTGGTAGTTAGGGCTAAGCCAGGTTGGATTGTAGTGGTAGTTAGGGCTCAGCCAGGTTGGACTGTAGTGGTAGTTAGGGCTCAGCCAGGTTGGACTGTAGTGGTAGTTAGGGCTCAGCCAGGTTGGACTGTAGTGGTAGTTAGGGCTCAGCCAGGTTGGACTGTAGTGGTAGTTAGGGCTCAGCCAGGTTGGACTGTAGTGGTAGTTAGGGCTCAGCCAGGTTGGACTGTAGTGGGAGTTAGGGCTCAGCCAGGTTGAACTGTAGTGGTAGTTAGGGCTCAGCCAGGTTGAACTGTAGTGGTAGTTAGGGCTCAGCCAGGTTGAACTGTAGTGGTAGTTAGGGCTAAGCCAGGTTGGACTGTAGTGGGAGTTAGGGCTAAGCCAGGTTGGACTGTAGTGGTAGTTAGGGCTCAGCCAGGTTGGACAGTAGTGGTAGTTAGGGCTCAGCCAGGTTGGACTGTAGTGGTAGTTAGGGCTCAGCCAGGTTGGACTGTAGTGGTAGTTAGGGCTCAGCCAGGTTGGACAGTAGTGGTAGTTAGGGCTCAGCCAGGTTGGATTGTAGTGGTAGTTAGGGCTCAGCCAGGTTGAACTGTGGTGGTAGTTAGGGCTCAGCCAGGTTGAACTGTAGTGGTAGTTAGGGCTCAGCCAGGTTGGACTGTAGTGGTAGTTAGGGCTCAGCCAGGTTGGACTGTAGTGGGAGTTAGGGCTAAGCCAGGTTGGATTGTAGTGGTAGTTAGGGCTCAGCCAGGTTGGACTGTAGTGGTAGTTAGGGCTTAGCCAGGTTGGACTGTAGTGGGAGTTAGGGCTCAGCCAGGTTGAACTGTAGTGGTAGTTAGGGCTCAGCCAGGTTGGACTGTAGGGGTAGTTAGGGCTCAGCCAGGTTGAACTGTAGTGGTAGTTAGGGCTCAGCCAGGTTGGACTGTAGTGGTAGTTAGGGCTCAGCCAGGTTGGACTGTAGTGGTAGTTAGGGCTCAGCCAGGTTGGACTGTAGTGGTAGTTAGGGCTCAGCCAGGTTGGACTGTAGTGGTAGTTAGGGCTCAGCCAGGTTGAACTGTAGTGGTAGTTAGGGCTCAGCCAGGTTGGATTGTAGTGGTAGTTAGGGCTCAGCCAGGTTCGACTGTAGTGGTAGTTAGGGCTCAGCCAGGTTGGACTGTAGTGGTAGTTAGGGCTCAGCCAGGTTGGACTGTAGTGGTAGTTAGGGCTCAGCCAGGTTTTTTTCATATTTTGTTCATTTCTATGATGATGTGATTGGGATCAGGTCATTGGGGTTATTCCAAAGAGCTAGATCATTAATTTAGCCAGCAACTAACTCTTAATTAACAGTCACAGATATCTCTTGATTTTTCTGTTTTAATTTAGAAAGAGAAACTTAGTTTAGTTAATTATACCGTGCTAATTTCAAATGTATGTATTTCTGGGAAATGGGATGTTATTTCAGAATATGTAGGACAGTTAACATGATTAATGTATATATCCTGCTTTCTGGATGAAAAAAACGTGAGGCCCTGCGTCGTCTGTGGAGCGTATGGATGGATGAACGTCATGTTGACTACAGTGAGTCAGAACATTTAGAAAGAACTAGATAAGAATGCATCCATATTTTTTTGTATATTGAAACAACAACAAAAAAAAATACTGACTATTAACCAACTGTGTGTTTTATTCTCAGACCAATTAAGTCCTGTGTGTGGACGCAGTACACACAAATACATGTGTAGCCCCATGATCAAAAACACACAACAGAACCAGTGTACACTAAAGTGTTTTTGTGTGTTAGTGTAGACTAGGGCTGGCTGGGATTCAAACCCCTTCAGCTGTAGATCTGGGTTATAGCACGCTTGACGTTTTCAAGGTAATATCTGATTGAGCCAATATATGCAGTGTTCACAGTGAATGTGGGATTGGATTGAATACCTGGCCCACATTAAAAAGACACAAATAAAGCTAATATTGATTACACTTCAAGGAAAATAAGGTTATTGCAATGCATAGGCTAAAGAATAAGAATTATGTGGAACAAAATAATCAATATCTTCCAGTACAGTTAACCAAGTTGTAAAATGTCGACGTCGACTAACCCACAGACTGGAATAGTCTCTCTCTCTCTCTCTCTCTCTCTCTCGCTGTCTCTCTCTCTCTCTCTCTCTCTCTCTCTGTCTCTCTCTCTCTCTCTCTCTGTCTCTCTCTCTCTCTCTCTCTCTCTCACACACTACTGATGATGCCCAGTAGGGGGCAGAGTCTACTCCATCTTTAAAGAGATCTTCCCTGGTAAGATCGTGGTGATCATTGACAGCTGTTACTTAGATCCGTGACATTAAGGCTAAATTGAGAACGGAGTGGAGAGCAGAAATCTCAACTAGCAATCAAGTTGCAGCAAAGAAGAATTGAGTGTGTGCGAATTCGTGCGAATTCATGCGAAGGGGGGGGGGGGAAATTCTGGCGGGGGGGGTTCGGCACAACACTGGCTTCAGGCAAAAGCAACATAATATTTTTTAGCATCTCAGTCTGGGTCTCAACTTCCTGTTGACAGTTAGAATAGTAGAATATAAAAGGTGCAATGTGTTTTGTGAGTCACTGACAGTCACTCACTTAGCTATGTCGGCTAACAATTTTTAGATTAGTAAATTTAGTAAATTATCTAAAGTGCATTTTCCATACTTGACGCCCATTTATGCGTTCAAAAATATTGAACGCAGCGTAGTGCGGCACCCCCTACGTAGCTGTTTGAATGTTAAATGACGAGACCGAGGCATTGATGCGAGTAACCAGTCTTGTTCAGTACATCACAATACATCCGGGTATCTCAAGCACCCCGGTAAAACACATGAGTTGCAGTAATGAACATTTACCAACAGATGGCATCACTGTGCCATCTTACACCCATAACAGTAGCGTTGCCAAATTGCCAATTCATTGACTGCGGATGACTTCAGTCATAGCGCAAGGAGTTAGCCTGGTGTTGTATTTTTCTATTTATTGACAATAAATTCCGTTTTGGACTAAAACTGTTTCTGACTTCAAGAAACCTTTTTATGTACACGAGGTAACGGTCAAATTCGTCACGGCGCGCTTCCATAGGGAACACACGTGTTGCGGCCACTTGAATGCATCCTGTCTCTGACACTAGTCAGTCAGTCGGGAAGTTAAAGCTTGGTCGCAAATGGGTCTTCCAAATGGGTCTTCCAAATGGCAAAATGGCTTAAGGACAACAAAGTCAAGGTATTGGAGTGGCCATCACAAAGCCCTGACCTCAATCCTATAGAAAATTTGTGGGCAGAGCTGAAAAAGTGTGTGTTAGCAAGGAGGCCTTACAAACCTGACTCAGTTACACCAGCTGTGTTATGAGGAATGGGCCAAAATTCACCCAACTTATTGTGGGAAACCTGTGGAAGGCTACCTAACATGTTTGACCCAAGTTAAACAATTTAAAGGCAATGCTACCAAATAGTAATTGAGTATATGTGAACTTCTGACCCACACAATCTGAAATAAATCCTTCTCTCTACTATTATTCTGCCATTTCACATTCTTAAAATAAAGTGGTGATCCTAACTGACCTAAGACAGGGAATAATTACTAGCATTAAATGTCAGGAATTTTGAAAAACTGAGTTTAAATGTATTTGGCTAAGGTGTATGTAAACTTCAGACTTCAACTGTACCAGAGCTGCAAGAAAAGTTATATATATTATTGAAACAATTTTGCAATTGTTTTGTGAGAATGTCAACAGGTGTGGTTCCCCTGGGGGAAAGATTCTATTGGGGATAGATTCCCGTGGAGGTTGCCATGGAAGCCAAGAAGGGGAGTGAAGTGTGTGTGTGTGTGTGTGTGTGTGTGTGTATATGCTCAAACACATATGCATGTGGGAGTCTGGGAGTAGAAGTGTGTCCATTTGATGAATGGGCATGTGCCTGAACTCAATTTTATACACTAATTGTAGTCTCTCTAATGACCGGGAATGAATTAATATATTTGACCGGGAACACCACAGGTGTACAAAAGTTAAATAAAACACCCAAAATGTAATGAAAATCATCCACGTGTATTTTGTGTGTTCAGATGCCCTGTGTGGACGAAGTCATGGAACCTTTTCAGAGAGAGAACTTGTAAATCGATCCAATTCGACCAGAACACAACAGGAGGGTCAATAACTTTTCATGTTCTAAATTGTGCACTCTCTTCAAACAATAGCCCGGTATTATTTCACTGTAATAGCTACTGTAAATCGGACAGTGCAGTTAGATGAACAAGAATTTAAGCTTTCTGCCCATATCAGATATGTCTATGTCCTGGGAGATGTTCTTGTTACTGACAACTTCATGCTAATCGCATTAGCCTACGTTAGCTCAACCGTCCCGTGGAAGGGACACCGATCCCGAATAAGTTTAACAAGTATAGGCTATACACACTTAGTTTGAATATTATAGCTACATAAGCCTAAATTGTGCATTTTACAAAAATGGGACATTAATTAACAGTAAATGTAGTAGTATTTGTGTGGGTCTACTAATATCAATCAAATTTCCATAAAATGTATTTTTAAAGCCTTTCTTACATCCGCTGATGTCACAAAGTGCTGTACAGAAACACAGCCTAAAATCCCAAACAGCAAAGCAATGCAGGTGTAGAAGCACGGTGGCTAGGAAAAACACTATCTGTCCCTGTCTGTCCCTGTCTGTTCCCTGTCTGTTCCCTGTCTGTCCCCTGTCTGTTCCCTGTCTGTTCCCTGTCTGTTCCCTGTCTGTTCCCTGTGGCTAGGAAAAGTTACAGTGGACAAAAATACAAACGTAACATGTAAATCAAATATGCCAGAAATCTTCCATATGTACAAAAAAAAGTTTATTTCTCTCAAATTTTGTGCACAAATTTGTTTACATCCTCTGTTAGTCAGCATTTCTCCTTTGTGAAGATAATCAATAAACCTGACAGGTGTGGCATATTAAGAAGCTGATTAACCAGCATGATCATTACACAGGTGCACCTTGTGCTGGGGATAATAAAAGGCCATTCTAAAATGTGCAATTTTGCCACAACAACACAATGTCACAGATGTCTCAAGTTTTGAGGGAGCGTTTAATTGGCATGCTGACTATAGGAATGTCCATCAGAGCTGTTGCCAGAAAATTGAACGTTCATTTCTCTACCATGAGCCACCTCCAATGTCGTTTTAGAGAATTTGGCAGTACATCGGCCTCAGAACATGTAACCACGCCAGCCTTCGACCTCCACATCCGGCTTCTACACATGCAGGATGGTCTGAGACCAGCTAATCAGACAGCTGATTAAAATGTGGGTTTGCACCACCTTCGAATTTCTGCACAAACTGTCAGTAACCATCTCGGGGAAGCTCATATGCCCATCGTCCTCACCAGGGTCTTGACATGACTGCAGATCCGCGTCGTAACCGACTTCAATGGGAAAATGCTCACCTTTGATGGCCACTGACACACTGGAGAAGTGTGCTCTTCACAGATTAATCCCGGTTTCAACTGTACCAGGCAGATGGCAGACAGCGTGTACGGCGTTTTGTAGGCGAGTGGTTTGCTGTTGTCAACGTTGTGAACCGAGTGCCCCATGGTGGTGACGTTATGGTATGGGTAGGCATAATCTACGGACAACAAACACAATTGCATTTTGTCGATGGCAATTTAAATTCACGGAGATACCGTGACGGGATCCTGAGGCCCATTTGTCGTGCCATTCATCCACCACCATCAAATGCACGTCTCCATGTCGCAAATCCTTGAAGCTGAAAATGTCCCAGTTCTTCCATGGCCTGCACACTCACCAGACATGTCACTCATTGAGCATGTTTGGGATGCTCTGGATCGACGTGTATGACATCGTGTTCCAGTTCCCGCTAATATCCAGCTACTAAGCACATCCATTGAAGAGGAGTGGGACAACATTCCACAGGCCACAATCAACAGCCTGATCAACTCTATGTGAAGGAGATGTGTCACGCTGCATGAGACAAATGGTGATCACACCAGATACTGACTGGTTTTCTGATCCACACTCCTACCTATTTTTTTTAAGAAGGTATCTGTGACCAACAGATGCATATCTGTATTCCCAGTCATGTGAAATCCATAGATTAAGGCCTAATGAATTTATTTAAATGGACTTATTTCCTTATATGAACTGTAACTCAGAACAATCTTTGAAATTGTTGCATGTTGTGTTTATTTTAGTTCAGTCTAAATGCGTTATTACAGTGTTACTTCATCTATAAGTCTTTGCTAGGTAAATCCCCGCCTTATCTCAGCTCACCGGTCACCATAGCAACACCCACCCGTAGCAAGAGCTCCAGCAGGTTTATATCTCCCTCTCAAACATCAGCTGTCTGAGCAGTTTACCAAACACTGTACCTGTACACAGCCAGTCTGTAAATAGCACACCCAACTACCTCATCCCCATATTGTTGTTTATCCTCTTGCTCTTTTGCACCCCAGTATCTCTACTTACACATCATAATCTGTACATCTTATCACTCCAGTGTTAATGCTAAATTGTAATTATTTCGTCTCTATGGCCTATTTATTGTCCACTTCCCTACTCTTCTACATTTGCCCACAGTGTACATAGATTTTTCTATTTTTCTTTTCTATTGTGTTATTGACTGTACCTTTGTTTATGTGTAACTCTGTGTTGTTGTTTGTGTCACACTGCTTTGCTTTATCTTGGCCAGGTCGCAGTTGTAAATCAGAACTTGTTCTCAACTGGCCTACCTGGGTTAAATAAATAAAACATATATAAAAAATAAAATAAATATACACACTAATGTTAAAATGTACTAAACCATCATCAGGCAACATTACTACATTCTACATCAATCTATTATTTACAGTGCATTTATCGCAAATAGAACAATTTACTAGACGACAGTAGAAGCGACGAGTGTAGATGAACTATTGTAGGAAGTGTGTGAGGGACAGCCAGGAACAAGGAGGTTCCAGCATCACATGACTGGAGGCTGGAACAGGCAACGTTGTGAACGCTAAGTGACTCAAACTCAACACGAAGAAGAAGCTATTCTCCTTTTGAAACATGTGGGGTTTTTTTTTTTCATTTGTTTTTTTCAGATTTGTATAAATAACTTTATTAAATTTTTCATTGAGAATGCCACTGGAGTACACAAGTCAGGTGAGTTTATTATGTTTCTGATAGAGAGAAGTAATGCTACTGCTTAGCCCTCGACTCAAACTAACGTTATTTGGGATGCCAGCACGGCGGAGTTACAGACTCCCTGCTCTATCGGTGCTGACTAGGCGGATATTTTTCCGGTGTAACGTTAGAGCTGGAAATACACGGTCCCGGTTGATTGTATAGGAGGTGAGGTGGCTAAAAATATAATAACAACACATTTACATTTGTAGCTAACAGTTGTAAGAACATTGTAACAAATGTTTACCAACTCTACACTGTAATTTAACTAGATAGCTAACTTAACTATTTAACTTCATGCTACTAATACTTGCTAAATTGTCTTCATGTATTTAACACACATAACAAACATGAGATATGATAGAAAGAAGTTAAATAACATTGCCAGAAAAGTAGCAAGTCAAACAAAACGACACAACATCTAGTGTTATAGAGCCAACCTGGGACTTAGGATCGGTCAGGACCACCCACATGGGGGCTAACACCATCCCAGTGGCCCGTAGCATACTCTAGGTAGACGGGACGGACGGCCACAAGAACCTCTGGGATGATACGGAAGAGCAGCAGTGGTACTGGAGGAGGAGGAGAAGAAAAAGAAGGGAACAATACAAAACACCAACAGAACAAACAGCATCGCTCCAGCATCACCACCCAGGGCCCGTCTCGTCTCTCCAACACGGGCCGGTGCTCCAGGACCACCAACCCACTGGGGAGTATGGGGCTTGGGCCCAACAGTTTGGGTCTGGGGTCCACCATGGTAGGAGCGCCTGGGGTTGATCCGGACTATGTGATGCAGCTGGTGAATGACGTACGGAGGTTTTCCGATATGCTGCTCAGCCTTAAAGAAGCCTTCCATTCTGAAGGTGAGTCTGGGTTCACGCCCCAAATTGCACCCTATTCAGTGCACTATCTTTGAGTATAGATCATAGGGGGAGACCAGGAAGCCCTAGTGGTTACTGTACTAGGACCTGGTGTGTGGCAGGATGGGTGGTTGGTTGTGATACAATAGGCTACATTATGCTAAGGTTTCTCAGAAGGAATGTGTGTGTGTGTCTGTATCTCTTTCTCTCTCTGTGTGTGTGTGTGTGTGTGTGTCTGTATCTCTCTTTCTCTCTCTGTGTGTGTGTGTGTGTGTACACACTGTCCAGTTAAAGCAATATAACAAAGGCGAGTGTTCGTCAGAGTCAGCTATGTAAAGTGTCAGCTCCTAGAGAGGGCTGACGCAGCCTTAATGTAGCGCTCCCCTCAGTGACTCCACAGCTACACAGCGTTAGCTTAGCGCTCCCCTCAGTGACTCCACAGCTACACAGCCTTAATTTAGCGCTCCTCTTAGTGACTCCACAGCTACACAGCGTTAGCTTAGCGCTCCCCTCAGTGACTCCACAGCTACACAGCCTTAATTTAGCGCTCCCCTCAGTGACTCCACAGCTACACAGCCTTAATGTAGCGCTCCCCTCAGTGACTCCACAGCTACACAGCCTTAATGTAGCGCTCCCCTCAGTGACTCCACAGCTACACAGCCTTAATGTAGCGCTCCCCTCAGTGACTCCACAGCTACACAGCCTTAATTTAGTGCTCCCCCTGTCCTGTCCACTAGGTCAGTGACTCCACAGCTACACAGCCTTAATTTAGTGCTCCCCTCAGTGACTCCACAGCCACACAGCGTTAGCTTAGCGCTCCCCCTGTCCTGTCCACTAGGTCAGTGACTCCACAGCTACATAGCCTTAATTTAGCATTCCCCTCAGTGACTCCACAGCTACGCAGCATTAGCTTAGCGCTCCCCTCAGTGACTCCACAGCTACACAGCCTTAATGTAGCGCTCCCCTCAGTGACTCCACAGCTACACAGCCTTAATGTAGCGCTCCCCTCAGTGACTCCACAGCTATACAGCCTTAATGTAGCGCTCCCCTCAGTGACTCCACAGCTACACAGCCTTAATGTAGCGCTCCCCTCAGTGACTCCACAGCTACACAGCCTTAATTTAGTGCTCCCCTCAGTGACTCCACAGCCGCACAGCGTTAGCTTAGCGCTCCCCCTGTCCTGTCCACTAGGTCAGTGACTCCACAGCTACACAGCCTTATTTTAGCATTCCCCTCAGTGACTCCACAGCTACACAGCGTTAGCTTAGCGCTCCCCTCAGTGACTCCACAGCTACTCAGCCTTAATTTAGCATTCCCCTCAGTGACTCCACAACTACATAGCGTTAGCTTAGCGCTCCCCCTGTCCTGTCCACTAGGTCAGTGACTCCACAGCTACACAGCCTTAATTTAGCGCCCCCCTCAGTGACTCCACAGCTACACAGCCTTAATCTAGCGCTCCCCTCAGTGACTCCACAGCTCCTTTTATTCTCTGTCCCCAACGCTCTAGGCGACCAGTTTTGATAGCCTTTAGCCGCACCCTCATTCTACTCCTCTGTTCCGCGGGTGATGTGGAGGTAAACCCAGGCCCTGCATGTCCCCAGGCACCCTCATTTGTTGACTTCTGTGATCGAAAAAGCCTTGTTTTCATGCATGTCAACATCAGAAGCCTCCTCCCTAAGTTTGTTTTACTCACTGCTTTAGCACACTCTGCTAACCCTGATGTCCTTGCCGTGTCTGAATCCTGACTCAGGAAGGCCACCAAAAATTCTGAGATTTCCATACCCAACTATAACATTTTCCGTCAAGATAGAACTGCCAAAGGGGGAGGAGTTGCAGTCTACTGCAGCGATAGCCTGCAAAGTAATGTCATACTTTCCAGGTCTATACCCAAACAGTTCGAACTACTAATTTTGAAAATTACTCTCTCCAGAAATAAGTCTCTCACTGTTGCCGCCTGCTACCGACCCCCCTCAGCTCCCAGCTGTGCCCTGGACACCATTTGTGAATTGATCGCCCCCCCATCTAGCTTCAGAGTTTGTTCTGTTAGGTGACCTAAACTGGGATATGCTTAACACCCCGGCAGTCCTACAATCTAAGCTAGATGCCCTCAATCTCACACAAATCATCAAGGAACCCACCAGGTACAACCCTAAATCTGTAAACAAGGGCACCCTCATAGACGTCATCCTGACCAACTGGCCCTCCAAATACACCTCCGCTGTCTTCAACCAGGATCTCAGCGATCACTGCCTCATTGCCTGTATCCGCTACGGAGCCGCAGTCAAACGACCACCCCTCATCACTGTCAAACGCTCCCTAAAACACTTCTGTGAGCAGGCCTTTCTAATCGACCTGGCCCGGGTATCCTGGAAGGACATTGACCTCATCCCGTCAGTTGAGGATGCCTGGTCATTCTTTAAAAGTAACTTCCTCACCATTTTAGATAAGCATGCTCCGTTCAAAAAATGCAGAACTAAGAACAGATACAGCCCTTGGTTCACTCCAGACCTGACTGTCCTCGACCAGCACAAAAACATCCTGTGGCGGACTGCAATAGCATCGAATAGTCCCTGCGATATGCAACTGTTCAGGGAAGTCAGGAACCAATACACGCAGTCAGTCAGGAAAGCTAAGGCCAGCTTCTTCAGGCAGAAGTTTGCATCCTGTAGCTCCAACTCCAAAAAGTTCTGGGACACTGTGAAGTCCATGGAGAACAAGAGCACCTCCTCCCAGCTGCCCACTGCACTGAGGCTAGGTAACACGGTCACCACCGATAAATCCATGATTATCGAAAACTTCAACAAGCATTTCTCAACGGCTGGCCATGCCTTCCGCCTGGCTACTCCAACCTCGGCCACCAGCTCCGCCCCCCCTGCAGCTACTCGCTCAAGCCTCTCCAGGTTCTCCTTTACCCAAATCCAGATAGCAGATGTTCTGAAAGAGCTGCAAAACCTGGACCCGTA
The DNA here is from genome assembly GCF_057628025.1 of Oncorhynchus mykiss. NCBI lineage: Eukaryota > Metazoa > Chordata > Actinopteri > Salmoniformes > Salmonidae > Oncorhynchus > Oncorhynchus mykiss. The sequence continues at coordinate 88,985,503 of NC_143029.1, read as the reverse complement.
CAAATCAGCTGGGCTTGACAATCTGGACCCTCTATTTCTGAAACTATCCGCCGCCATTGTCGCGACCCCTATTACCAGCCTGTTCAACCTCTCTTTCATATCGTCTGAGATCCCCAAGGATTGGAAAGCTGCCACAGTCATCCCCCTCTTCAAAGGGGGAGACACCCTGGACCCAAACTGTTACAGACCTATATCCATCCTGCCCTGCCTATCTAAGGTCTTCGAAAGCCAAGTCAACAAACAGATCACTGACCATCTCGAATCCCACCGTACCTTCTCCGCTGTGCAATCTGGTTTTGGGAGCCGGTCACGGGTGCACCTCAGCCACGCTCAAGGTACTAAACAATATCATAACCGCCATCGATAAAAGACAGTACTGTGCAGCCGTCTTCATCGACCTTGCCAAGGCTTTCGACTCTGTCAATCACCATATTCTCATCGGCAGACTCAGTAGCCTCGGTTTTTCGGATGACTGCCTTGCCTGGTTCACCAATTACTTTGCAGACAGAGTTCAGTGTGTCAAATCGGAGGGCATGCTGTCCGGTCCTCTGGCAGTCTCTATGGGGGTGCCACAGGGTTCAATCCTCGGGCCAACTCTTTTCTCTGTATATATCAATGATGTTGCTCTTGCTGCGGGCGATTCCCTGATCCACCTCTACGCAGACGACACCATTCTATATACTTCCGGCCCGTCCTTGGACACTGTGCTATCTAACCTCCAAATGAGCTTCAATGCCATACAACACTCCTTCCGTGGCCTCCAATTGCTCTTAAACGCTAGTAAAACCAAATGCATGCTTTTCATCCGTTAGCTGCCTGCACCCGCATGCCTGACTAGCATCACCACCCTGGATGGTTCCGACCTAGAATATGTGGACATCTATAAGTACCTAGGTGTCTGGCTAGACTGCAAATTCTCCTTCCAGAATCATATCAAATCTACAATCGAAAATCAAATCAAGAGTCGACTTTCTATTCCGCAACAAAGCCTCCTTCACTCACGCCGCCAAACTTACCCTAATAACACTAACTATCCTACCGATCCTCGACTTCGGCGATGTCATCTACAAAATTGCTTCCAACACTCTACTCAGCAAACTGGATGCAGTTTATCACAGTGCCATCCGTTTTGTCACTAAAGCACCTTATACCACCCACCACTGCGACTTGTATGCTCTAGTCGGCTGGCCCTCGCTACATATTTGTTGCCAGACCCACTGGCTCCAGGTCATCTACAAGTCCATGCTAGGTAAAGCTCCGCCTTATCTCAGTTCACTGGTCACGATGGTAACACCCACCCGTAGCACGCGCTCCAGCAGGTGTATCTCACTGATCATCCCTAAAGCCAACACCTCATTTGGCCGCCTTTCGTTCCAGTTCTCTGCTGCCTGTGACTGGAACGAATTGCAAAAATCGCTGAAGTTGGAGACTTTTATCTCCCTCACCAACTTCAAACATCTGCTATCTGAGCAGCTAACCGAGCGCTGCAGCTGTACATAGTCTATCGGTAAATAGCCCACCCATTTTTACCTACCTCATCCCCATACTGTATTTATTTACTTTTCTGCTCTTTTGCACACCAATATCTCTACCTGTACATGACCATCTGATCATTTATCACTCCAGTGTTAATCTGCAAAATTGTAATTATTCGCCTACCTCCTCATGCCTTTTGCACACAATGTATATAGACTTCCCCTTTTTTTTCTACTGTGTTACTGACTTGTTAATTGTTTACTCCATGTGTAACTCTGTGTTGTCTGTTCACACTGCTATGCTTTATCTTGGCCAGGACGCAGTTGCAAATGAGAACTTGTTCTCAACTAGCCTATCTGGTTAAGTAAAGGTGAAATAAAAAATAAAAAAAACACAGCGTTAGCTTAGCGCTCCCCTCAGTGACTCCACAGCTTCACAGTCTTAATTTAGCGCTCCCCTCAGTGACTCCACAGCTACACAGCGTTAGCTTAGCGCTCCCCTCAGTGACTCCACAGCTACACAGCCTTAATTTAGCGCTCCCCTCAGTGACTCCAAAGCTACACAGCGTTAGCTTAGCGCTCCCCTCAGTGACTCCACAGCTACACAGCCTTAATTTAGTGCTCCCCCTCAGTGACTCCACAGCTACACAGCCTTAATTTAGCGCTCCCCTCAGTGACTCCACAGCTACACAGCGTTAGCTTAGCGCTCCCCTCAGTGACTCCACAGCTACACAGCCTTAATGTAGCGCTCCCCTCAGTGATTCCACAGCTACACAGCGTTAGCTTAGGGCTCCCCTCTGCTCCCACATGTCCTGTCCACTAGGTCAGTGACTCCACAGCGTTAGCTTAGGGCTCCCCTCAGTGACTCCACAGCTACACAGCGTTAGCTTAGCGATCCCCTCAGTGACTCCACAGCTACACAGCGTTAGCTTAACGCTCCCCCTGTCCTGTCCACTAGGTCAGTGACTCCACAGCTACACAGCGTTAGCTTAGCGCTCCCCTCAGTGACTCCACAGCGTTAGTTTAGCGCTCCCCCTGTCCTGTCCACTAGGTCAGTGACTCCACAGCTACACAGTGTTAGCTTAGCGCTTCCCCTGTCCTGTCCACTAGGTCAGTGACTCCACAGCTACACAGTGTTAGCTTAGCGCTCCCCTCAGTGACTCCACAGCGTTAGTTTAGCGCTCCCCCTGTCCTGTCCACTAGGTCAGTGACTCCACAGCTACACAGTGTTAGCTTAGCGCTTCCCCTGTCCTGTCCACTAGGTCAGTGACTCCACAGCTACACAGTGTTAGCTTAGCGCTCCCCTCTGCTCCCCCTGTCCTGTCCACTAGGTCAGTGACTCCACAGCTACACAGTGTTAGCTTATCGATCCCCCTGTCCTGTCCACTATGTCAGTGACTCCACAGCGTTAGCTTAGCGCTCCCTCTGTCCTGTCCACTAGGTCAGTGACTCCACAGCGTTAGCTTAGCGCTCCCCTCAGTGACTCCACAGCGTTAGCTTAGCGCTCCCCTCAGTGACTCCACAGCTACACAGCGTTAGCTTAGCGCTCCCCCTGTCCTGTCCACTAGGTCAGTGACTCAACAGTTACACAGCGTTAGCTTAGCGCTCCCCTCAGTGACTCCACAGCTACACAGCGTTAGCTTAGCGATCCCCTCAGTGACTCCACAGCTACACAGCGTTAGCTTAACGCTCCCCCTTTCCTGTCCACTAGGTCAGTGACTCCACAGCTACACAGTGTTAGCTTAGCGCTCCCCCTGTCCTGTCCACTAGGTCAGTGACTCAACAGCTACACAGCGTTAGCTTAGCGCTCCCCCTGTCCTGTCCACTAGGTCAGTGACTCCACATTGTTAGCTTAGCGCTCCCCCTGTCCTGTCCACTAGGTCAGTGACTCCACAGCTACACAGCGTTAGCTTAGCGCTCCCCCTGTCCTGTCCACTAGGTCAGTGACTCAACAGTTACACAGCGTTAGCTTAGCGCTCCCCTCAGTGACTCCACAGCTACACAGCGTTAGCTTAGCGATCCCCTCAGTGACTCCACAGCTACACAGCGTTAGCTTAACGCTCCCCCTTTCCTGTCCACTAGGTCAGTGACTCCACAGCTACACAGCGTTAGCTTAGCGCTCCCCCTGTCCTATCCACTAGGTCAGTGACTCCACAGTGTTAGCTTAGCGCTCCCCCTGTCCTGTCCACTAGGTCAGTGACTCAACAGCTACACAGCGTTAGCTTAGCGCTCCCCCTGTCCTATCCACTAGGTCAGTGACTCCACAGCGTTAGCTTAGCGCTCCCCCTGTCCTGTCCACTAGGTCAGTGACTCCACAGCGTTAGCTTAGCGCTCCCCTCAGTGACTCCACAGCGTTAGCTTAGCGCTCCCCCTGTCCTATCCACTAGGTCAGTGACTCCACAGCGTTAGCTTAGGGCTCCCCCTGTCCTGTCCACTAGGACAGTGACTCCACAGCTACACAGCGTTAGCTTAGCGCTCCCCCTGTCCTGTCCACTAGGTCAGTGACTCAACAGCTACACAGCGTTAGCTTAGCGCTACCCCTGTCCTATCCACTAGGTCAGTGACTCCACAGCGTTAGCTTAGCGCTCCCCCTGTCCTGTCCACTAGGTCAGTGACTCCACAGCGTTAGCTTAGCGCTCCCCTCAGTAACTCCACAGCGTTAGCTTAGCGCTCCCCTCAGTGACTCCACAGCTACACAGCGTTAGCTTAGGGCTCCCCCTGTCCTGTCCACTAGGTCAGTGACTCAACAGCTACACAGCGTTAGCTTAGCAGAGTCAATGTGGAGGCTATATACAGGGTCAATGTGGAGGCTATATACAGGGTGTTGTGGTACAGAGTCAATGTGGAGGCTATATACAGGGGGTACCGGAACAGGGTCAATGTGGAGGCTATATACAGGGGGTACCGGTACAGAGTCAATGTGGAGGCTATATACAGGGGGTACCGGTACAGAGTCAATGTGGAGGCTATATACAGGGGGTACCGGTACAGAGTCAATGTGGAGGCTATATACAGGTGGTACCGGAACAGGGTCAATGTGGAGGCTATATACAGGGGGTACCGGTACAGAGTCAATGTGGAGGCTATATACAGGGGGTACCGGTACAGAGTCAATGTGGAGGCTATTTACAGGGGGTACCGGTACAGAGTCAATGTGGAGGCTATATACAGGATCAATGTGGAGGCTATATACAGGGGGTACCGGTACAGAGTCAATGTGGAGGCTGTATACAGGGGATACCGGTACAGAGTCAATGTGGAGGCTATATACAGGGGGTACCGGTACAGAGTCAATGTGGAGACTATATACAGGTGATACCGGTACAGAGTCAATGTGGAGACTATATACAGGTGATACCGGTACATAGTCAATGTGGAGACTATATACAGGGGGTACCGGTACAGAGTCAATGTGGAGGCTATATACAGGGTATTACGGTACAGAGTCAATGTGGAGGCTATATATAGGGTGTTACGGTACAGAGTCAATGTGGAGGCTATATACAGGGGGTACCGGTACAGAGTCAATGTGGAGGCTATATACAGGGGGTACCGGTACAGAGTCAATGTGGAGGCTATATACAGGGGGTACCGGTACATAGTCAATGTGGAGGTTATATACAGGAGGTACCGGTACAGAGTCAATGAGGAGGTTATATACAGGAGGTACCGGTACAGAGTCAATGTGGAGACTATATACAGGGAGTTACAGTACAGATTCAATGTGGAGGCTATATACAGGGGGTACCAGTACAGAGTCAAGGTGTGGGGGCACAGGTTAGTCAAGGTAATGGAGGTAATATGTACATGTAAGTAGAATTAAAGTTACTATGCATAGATAATAAACAGAGAGTAGCTGCAGTGTAAAAGAGGGGTCTGGGTAGTCATTTGATTAGATGTTCAGGAGTCTTATGGCTTGGGGGTAGAAGCTGTTAAGAAGCCTTTTGGACCTAGACTTGGCGCTCCGGTACCGCTTGCTGTAGGATAGCAGAGAGAACAGTCGTATGACTTGGGTGACTGGAATCTTTAACGATTTTTTGGGGCTTTCTCTTGACACCGCCTGGTATATAGGGTCCTGTATGACAGGAAGCTTGGTGTCAGTAATGTACTGGGCTGTAAGATAAACACCCATATCTACTGGGTGAAATACCACAGTGTGCCATCACAGCAGCAAGATGTGTGACCTGTTGCCACAAGAAATGGGCAACCAGTGACGAACACACACCATTGTAAATACAACCCATATTTATTTGTAATTATTTTCCCTTTTGTACTTTAATTATTTGCACATCGTTACCTCACTGCATATAGACATAATATGACATTTAAAATGTCTTTATTCTTTTGGATCTTCTGTATGTGTAATGTTTACTGTTAATTTTGCATTGTTGATTTAACTTGTATTGTATATTATCTACCTCACTTGCTTTGGCAATGTTAACACATGTTTCCCATGTCAATAAAGCTCTTTCAATTGAAATAGAGATTAAGAGAGGCACATGCTGGCTCTTGTGTTATTCTGTTCGTATTGTGACATGTCAGTGTCGCTTGTAGCATGGTGTGAAGCCTGCACAAAGCTCTCTCTAAAAGACGGGCTTTAAACAGGCTCCTGCCAGTCTTTAAAAAAAATCATTTTTGTTGGATAGAGAGGTTAAAGTTGGAGAAGAAAATAACTGAAGAGCAGTGCGCCGGATTCATGTTGGCCCATTCTGGCAACAGTGTAGAGTAGAGTTCAAATTAATTCCTGTTCTGTCCTCTCAAATAATTAACCCGGCAACTTTCTTGTCCGGTCCCGATAAAAATCACTCCTGTCCTGTACCGTATTCATTTTAACAAGCATGAATCAGAATACAGAGCTCGCTTTAGTCTTTTGGGGGCCCTAAGTGAGATTTGGTCAGGGGCCCTCTGTCTGCCTGGGGCCCTAAGCGACCGCTTATGTCCTTTTGGGTTCCTCAAATCAAATCAAATCCCACCCCACATAGCCTGGTTCCTCTCTAGGTTTCTTCCTAGGTTTTGGCCTTTCTAGGTAGTTTTTCCTAGCCACCGTGCTTCTACTCCTGCATTGCTTGCTGTTTGGGGTTTTAGGCTGGGTTTCTGTACAGCACTTTGAGATATCAGCTGATGTACGAAGGGCTATATAAATACATTTGATTTGATTTGATTTAGCTAGCTACAGTACTTTTCATTGTCAGCCCAGCTGTTAGCTGTTAGCTAGCTACAGTACTTTTCATTGCCTGCCAAGCTGTTAGCTGTTAGCTAGCTACAGTACTTTTCATTGCCAGCCCAGCTGTTACCTGTTAGCTAGCTACAGTACTTTTCATTGCCTGCCCAGCTATTAGCTGTTAGCTAGCTACAGTACTTTTCATTGCCAGCCCAGCTGTTACCTGTTAGCTAGCTACAGTACTTTTCATTGCCTGCCCAGCTGTTAGCTGTTAGCTAGCTACAGTACTTTTCATTGCCTGCCAAGCTGTTAGCTGTTAGCTAGCTACAGTACTTTTCATTGCCTGTCCTCCTGTTACCTGTTAGCTAGCTACAGTACTTTTCATTGCCTGCCCAGCTGTTACCTGTTACCTGTTAGCTAGCTACAGTACTTTTCATTGCCTGCCAAGCTGTTAGCTGTGAGCTAGCTACAGTACTTTTCATTGCCTGCCCAGCTGTTAGCTAGTTACAGTACTTTTCATTGCCTGCCCTCCTGTTAGCTGTTAGCTAGCTACAGTACTTTTCATTGCCTGCCCAGCTGATAAAGGCCTATTCTAATTGTTTTAATAGTGATTGAAGACAGAAGAACGCGTGTTACTGTTGGGAGAAGGGAGAAGTTCCTGTCCTGAACTTCACTCCCAATCCAGCAGGAATCCCGTTCCCCTGTGTTAGCCTCTAGTACAGAGTGCATCTGCTCCAGAGGCAGTGACTTAGACCCCTCGACCCACCCCAGGCCAGGCTACAGTCCACAGGGATCCTGTTCCCCTGTGTCAGCCTCTAGTACAGAGTGCATCTGCTCCAGAGGCAGTGACTTAGACCCCTAGACCCACCCCAGGCCAGGCTACAGTCCACAGGGATCCTGTTCCCCTGTGTCAGCCTCTAGTACAGAGTGCATCTGCTCCAGAGGCAGTGGCTTAGACCCCTAGACCCACCCCAGGCCAGGCTACAGTCCACAGGGATCCTGTTCCCCTGTGTCAGCCTCTAGTACAGAGTGCATCTGCTCCAGAGGCAGTGGCTTAGACCCCTAGACCCACCCCAGGCCAGGCTAGAGTCCACAGGGATCCTGTTCCCCTGTGTCAGCCTCTAGTACAGAGTGCATCTGCTCCAGAGGCAGTGACTTAGACCCCTAGACCCACCCCAGGCCAGGCTACAGTCCACAGGGATCCTGTTCCCCTGTGTCAGCCTCTAGTACAGAGTGCATCTGCTCCAGAGGCAGTGACTTAGACCCCTAGACCCACCCCAGGCCAGGCTACAGTCCACAGGGATCCTGTTCCCCTGTGTCAGCCTCTAGTACAGAGTGCATCTGCTCCAGAGGCAGTGGCTTAGACCCCTAGACCCACCCCAGGCCAGGCTACAGTCCACAGGGATCCTGTTCCCCTGTGTCAGCCTCTAGTACAGAGTGCATCTGCTCCAGAGGCAGTGACTTAGACCCCTAGACCCACCCCAGGCCAGGCTACAGTCCACAGGGATCCTGTTCCCCTGTGTCAGCCTCTAGTACAGAGTGCATCTGCTCCAGAGGCAGTGACTTAGACCCCTAGACGCACCCCAGGCCAGGCTACAGTCCACAGGGATCCTGTTCCCCTGTGTCAGCCTCTAGTACAGAGTGCATCTGCTCCAGAGGCAGTGGCTTAGACCCCTAGACGCACCCCAGGCCAGGCTACAGTCCACAGGGATCCTGTTCCCCTGTGTCAGCCTCTAGTACAGAGTGCATCTGCTCCAGAGGCAGTGACTTAGACCCCTAGACCCACCCCAGGCCAGGCTACAGTCCACAGGGATCCTGTTCCCCTGTGTCAGCCTCTAGTACAGAGTGCATCTGCTCCAGAGGCAGTGACTTAGACCCCAAGACCCACCCCAGGCCAGGCTACAGTCCACAGGGATCCTGTTCCCCTGTGTCAGCCTCTAGTACAGAGTGCATCTGCTCCAGAGGCAGTGACTTAGACCCCTAGACGCACCCTAGGCCAGGCTACAGTCCACAAGGATCCTGTTCCCCTGTGTCAGCCTCTAGTACAGAGTGCATCTGCTCCAGAGGCAGTGGCTTAGACCCCTAGACCCACCCCAGGCCAGGCTACAGTCCACAGGGATCCTGTTCCCCTGTGTCAGCCTCTAGTACAGAGTGCATCTGCTCCAGAGGCAGTGACTTAGACCCCTAGACGCACCCCAGGCCAGGCTACAGTCCACAGGGATCCTGTTCCCCTGTGTCAGCCTCTAGTACAGAGTGCATCTGCTCCAGAGGCAGTGACTTAGACCCCTAGACCCACCCCAGGCCAGGCTACAGTCCACAGGGATCCTGTTCCCCTGTGTCAGCCTCTAGTACAGAGTGCATCTGCTCCAGAGGCAGTGGCTTAGACCCCTAGACGCACCCCAGGCCAGGCTACAGTCCACAGGGATCCTCTCGCAGTCTTAACCCAGCTCTTGGACACATCCTGCATATTTTGTGATGCATTGCATACAGTTGGTTTTTCCTATTAGAACTATTAGAAAACCACACTTCACAACAGGGTCAGAAGTATGGTTGGGTGGTGTCCAGATTGTCACACCGGCATATAATACCATTCCCGGAGTATACGGTATTACCAGAAGTGCACACGAGGGGCGCTATTTTTTTGACGCACAAAATAATTTAGGCAACAGGGACGTTGATCCAGGAGGAGATGGAATGTCTCTGCTGTAACCAGGAAGCTTGATCTTGACATCTAGCCACTTAGCTAGCACGTTAACAAACCAAATGCTGGATTCCTGAGGTGGATATAATTCATTTTTAGACGTCTTAGACTTCTTATAGTTATATTTAATTTATAGCACGGCAAAAAATATTACAACATATTTTTTTTTTTTTATATATTTTTTGACAGTTTTTGAAAGTCATACCGTCTGTATTTTGAAATACTTCGGTATATGGTATAAAGAGGACATCGCCCAAGCCTAGTCAGAAGCCACAGACAATATCCCTCTGTCAATTACAAAACCACACTTTAGTTTATTTGCACAAATAGAAAGACGGTTTGTACACGGTGAGAAAAAAACATCATCAGTATGTGCGGGAGAGGAAAAGAGCCTAAAATTGCTTGTCGAGTAACACCCCCTCCCATTGGTCATTAATCACTCAGATTCAGCCGTGTGGACAAACAAACAATAACATAAAAACTAGATGCTAAAGAGATAAAGGAATAGAGCATCTAAACAGAAAGTCAAGCTACTTGGGGGGTGCAGACCTGCGATGGACCTGCGGTGCCTCTTAGATTATATATTTTTACACCGACGGGGATAGTGGTCACGCCTGCATCCGCTCCCCCTCCCTGGTGCTTGAGGGCTGCCCATCATTATTCACACCTGTCACCATCGTTATGCGCACCAGTGTGTCTTTGGGCTCACCTGGACTCCATTACTTTGGTGATTGCCCCTCCTATATCTGTCTGTTCCTCGGTTTGATCCCAGTGTCAGCACTATTGTTGTTATGTTTCCCCTGTCCAGACGCTGTCCTTGTCGGTTATTTTTTAAATGTTCACTTCCTGTACTTGCTTCTCGTCTCCCAGCGTCTGTCCTTACAGAATGCTGACACCACAATTTGACGCATCAGGTTTTTTTTGTTGGTGACGTCAGGTCCGGGTGCCGTTGTCGAAGGAACCGGGGTTGCCACAGCCGGCTCGTCGGGCTTCCACGCCTTAGCTGGCTTGAGAAGTTTCCTTGCTTCGGTTGGCTCGGCAGGCTCCCACCCTACGTCATGCCTCAACCGGCTCGTCAGGCTCCCGTGCCGAAGCTGGCTCGTCAGGCTCTCACGCCTCAACCGGCTCGTCAGGCTCCCATGCCTCAGCCGGCTCGCCGACTCCCATGTCTCGACTGGCCAGTCAGGCTCGCCCAGTACTGTCACACCTGCTCCCGCACCCCCTCCCTGGCACTTTTGGGCGCCAGGCTGCCCATCAATATGCACACCTGTCACCAGCGCGTCTTTGGACTCACCTGGACTCCATTACTTTGGTGATTGCCCCTCCTATATCTGTCTGTTCCTCGGTTTGATCCCCGTGTCAGCAATATTGTCGTTATGTTTCCCCTGTCTAGACTCTGTCCTTGTTTCATATCGGTTATTTTTTAAATGTTCACTCCCTGTACTTGCTTCTCGTCTCCCAGCGTCTGTCCTTACAGATAGCTTGGCAAAATCAAGTGGGAGTGAGTTCCAGATCATAGGGCCTCTATAGATCATTCCCCGGGTCTAAAGTAATATCCCAATGCCCCAGGGCAGTGATTGGGGACATTGCCCTGTGTAGGGTGCCGTCTTTTAGATGGGACGTTAAACGGGTGTCCTGACTCTCTGAGGTCATTAAAGATCCCATGGCACTTATTGTAAGAGTAGGGGTGTTAACCCCGGTGTCCTGGCTATATTCGCAATCTGGCCCTCAAACCATCACGGTCACCTAATAATCCCCAGTTTACAATTGGCTCATTCATCCCCCTCCTCTCCCCTGTAACTATTCCCCAGGTCGTTGCTGCAAATGGGAACGTTTTCTCAGTCAACTTACCTGGTAAAATAACAGATAAATAACTAAAAATAAGAATTGGGAATTGGTTTGTTCTTGAATATGGGTGACGTAGCTGTTTGTCTGTTTCTTGTTTAGTAGTTATGGAATTCATCTGGCTGTAAAATAGTTTTTACAACAGGGCCAGAAGCCACAGCCTTTAACATTTGCCTCCAGTGTAGTGGCATGAGGGAGAAGTAGGGGCGTGTAGGTTCTCAATCCATGTCCATTTCTTATTCTCCCCCCCCCCCAAAATGTAATTTAGATGTTTTTTGTGTGTAATTACCCTTTAATTGCTCATCTAGCAAGAAAGGAATGTGTCGGTCTAGCAATGTTTCTGCTGTTAGGCAGTAGAACATGTCATGACAGAGTTTGCAAAAACAATTGCAGTTGGCACCCAATTGATACAAACATTCATGATATAGCCTACTGTAGTTCTGTCAGGTAAACCTCATTTGAAATGTACATTTAATTGTGAAGGTTATGGGGAAAGTCTTTCTGTTTTACCCACAAGACACCGGTTATCATTAACATCGCTACCATGGCGACGTACGGTAGACAAAACGTGCTAACCAAACAGACGGACAGGAAGTATTGCTGGAAGTTCATTGGCAGATGTTGTGTTGCGTTTTGCTTTTTAAGAGAAACAGTGGCCAACCAGGGATGGGATGATGTCTATTTGGCTTTGATTGGATAGTAGCCGGGAGCTTTGTGTTTATAACAGTTTGCGATGGAACACATGAAATAATGCATGTACTTTGAGAATTGATTAGCAAATACTCATAGGTGGGCTGTTCGAATTACATGTTGGACACCCCTGGTTTAGGTCGATTCTGTCGCTGTAGATCAGGTTGCTGTGGACGGTCAATGAGGTCTAGAGGTAGATTCTGTTGTTGTAGATCAGGTTGCTGTGGACGGTCAATGAGGTCTACAGGTAGATTCTGTTGTTGTAGATCAGGTTGCTGTGGACGGTCAATGAGGTCTAGAGGTAGATTCTGTTGTTGTAGATCAGGTTGCTGTGGACGGTCAATGAGGTCTAGAGGTGGAGTCTTTCTAATAATTTCTAGACAGTTCACAGTTTGTTTGTGTGTTTGTGTGTGTGTGTGTGTGTGTGTGTGTGTGTGTGTGTGTGTGTGTGTGTGTTTGTGTGTGTGTGTGTGTGTGTGTGTGTGTGTGTGTTTCATCCTAATTTGTGATGTCCTGTTCCTCCTCTCCACCTTTTCCTCTCCTTTTTCCTTGTTAAGAGAGGAGACACACCTCTAGACCAGACACCCCACAGTCCAGACACACCTCTAGACCAGACACCCCACAGTCCAGACACACCTCTAGACCAGACACCCCACAGTCCAGACACGCCACAGTCTTGACACCACACAGTCCGGACTCCAGACACCACACGGTCCGGACTCCAGACACCACACGGTCCGGACTCCAGACACCACACGGTCCGGACTCCAGACACCACACGGTCCGGACTCCAGACACCACACGGTCCTGACTCCAGACACCACACGGTCCGGACTCCAGACACCACACGGTCCGGACTCCAGACACCACACGTTCCAGACACCACACGGTTCAGACACCACACAGTCCGGACTCCAGACACCACACGTTCCAGACACCACACGGTCCGGACTCCAGACACCACACGGTCCAGACTCCAGACACCACACAGTCCGGACTCCACACGGTTCAGACACCACACAGTCCGGACTCCAGACACCACACAGTCCAGACTCCAGACACCACACGGTCCAGACTCCAGACACCACGCGGTCCAGACTCCAGACACCACACGGTCCAGACTCCAGACACCCCACGGTCCAGACTCCAGACACCACACGGTCCAGACTCCAGACACCACACAGTCCGGACTCCACACGGTTCAGACACCACACAGTCCGGACTCCAGACACCACACAGTCCAGACTCCAGACACCACACAGTCCAGACTCCAGACACCACACAGTCCAGACTCCAGACACCACACGGTCCAGACTCCAGACACCACGCGGTCCAGACTCCAGACACCACACGGTCCAGACTCCAGACACCCCACGGTCCAGACTCCAGACACCACACGGTCCGGACTCCAGACACCACACATTCCGGACTATTTTTTTAAGAAATACCCTAATACAGACAGTAACACAGATGGCAAACGATCCAGACAGTAAACAGACAGACTATATAGCCTCCGCATTGACTCTGTACCGTAACACCCTGTATATAGCCTCCTCACTGACTCTGTACCAATACACCCTGTATATAGCCTCCACTTTGTCTCTGTACAAGTACCCCCTGTATATAGTCTCCACATTGACTCTGTACCGTAATACCCTGTATATAGCCTCCACATTGACTCTGTACCGTAACACCCTGTATATAGCCTCCACATTGACTCTGTACCGTAACACCCTGTATATAGACTCCACATTGACTCTGTACCGGTACCCCCTGTATATAGCCTCCACATTGACTCCGTACCGTAACACCCTGTATATAGCCTCCATGTTGACTCTGTACCGTAACACCCTGTATATAGCCTCCACATTGACTCTGTACCGTAACACCCTGTATATAGACTCCACATTGACTCTGTACCGGTAGCCCCTGTATATAGCCTCCACATTGACTCTGTACCGTAACACCCTGTATATAGCCTCCACATTGACTCTGTACCGTAACACCCTGTATATAGCCTCCACGTTGACTCTGTACCGTAATACCCTGTATATAGCCTCCACATTGACTCTGTACCGTAACACCCTGTATATAGCCTCCACATTGACTCTGTACCGGTACCCCCTGTATATAGCCTCCACATTGACTCTGTACCGTAACACCCTGTATATAGCCTCCACATTGACTCTCTACCGGTACCCCCTGTATATAGCCTCCACACCGTAACACCCTGTATATAGCCTCCACATTGACTCTCTACCGGTACCCCCTGTATATAGCCTCCACATTGACTCTGTACCGTAACACCCTGTATATAGCCTCCACATTGACTCTGTACCGTAACACCTTGTATATAGCCTCCACATTGACTCTGTACCGTAACACCCTGTATATAGCCTCCACATTGACTCTGTACCGTAACACCCTGTATATAGTCTCCACATTGACTCTGTACCGTAACACCCTGTATATAGCCTCCACATTGACTCGTTACCAGTACCCCCTGTATATAGCCTCCACATTGACTCTGTACCGTAATACCCTGTATATAGCCTCCACATTGACTCTGTACCGTAATACCCTGTATATAGCCTCCACATTGACTCTGTACCGTAACACCCTGTATATAGCCTCCACATTGACTCTGTACCGTAACACCCTGTATATAGCCTCCACATTGACTCTGTACCGGTGCCCCTGTACATAGCCTCCACATTGACTCTGTACCGTAACACCCTGTATATAGCCTCCACATTGACTCAGTACCGGTACCCCCTGTATATAGCCTCCACATTGACTCAGTACCGGTACCCCCTGTATATAGCCTCCACATTGACTCTGTACCGTAACACCCTGTATATAGCCTCCACATTGACTCTGTACCGTAACACCCTGTATATAGCCTCCACATTTACTCTGTACCGTAACACCCTGTATATAGCCTCCACATTGACTCTGTACCGTAATACCCTGTATATAGCCTCCTCATTGACTCTGTACCGTAATACCCTGTATATAGCCTCCACATTGACTCTGTACCGTAATACCCTGTATATAGCCTCCACATTGACTCTGTACCGTAATACCCTGTATATAGCCTCCAGATTGACTCTGTACCGTAACACCCTGTATATAGCCTCCACATTGACTCTGTACCGTAATACCCTGTATATAGCCTCCACATTGTTATCTTACTGCTGCTTTTTAATTATTTGTGTATTTTCTTAAAACTGCATTGTTTGTTAAGGACCTGTAAGTAAGCATTTCACTGTAAGGTTTTATTCGGCGACATTGTGACAAATAAAATGTGATTTAGATGTGATTTAGGCCCAGTAAGCCTCTTCTCTCTGGGTCTAGACTGTAAACCACCAGACCTTATTAGGCTGAGTGTTGCTAAGTTGTCACTTGAGGCACCAGATAGTTTTTTTTTGTGTGTTTTTTCCAAAGGAGATTTGTAATACATTTTCTAGGATACTGCTGGCGCATGCATAGTCACACTGACACTGACACTGACACTGACACACACACTGACACTGACACACACACTGACTCTGACACAGACACTGACACACACACTGACTCTGACACTGACCTCTGACCTGAACGCTGAAAGATGTTTGTTTTTTTCCCCCCTTCAACAACACACTCTCTCCCTGTAGGCTAAAGGCTCACAAAGGACCAGATAAACTCCAGATGTTTGAATTGATTCAACAACGGCTGATACAGGAGTGAACAGGTTTCAGACCACAAACACCAAGATGTTTGCCTTAGACTAAGGCCTGAAGTGCAACTGTAAAAAGCATTAGTGTTGAAACACACACACACACACACACACACACACACACACACACACACACACACACACACACACACACACACACACACACACACACACACTCTGTCTCTCTCTCTGTCTCTCTCTCTGTCTCTCTCTCTCTCTCTCTGTCTCTCTCTGTGTCTCTCTCTGTCTCTCTCTGTCTCTCTCTCTGTCTCTCTCTCTGTCTCTCTCTCTCTCTCTCTCTCTGTCTCTCTCTCTCTCATTCTCTCTCTCTCTCTCTGTCTCTCTCTCTGTCTCTCGCTCTCTGTCTCTCTCTGTATCTGTCTCTGTGTGTCTCTCTCTGTGTCTGTCTCTGTCTCTCTCTCTCTTTCGGTCTCCTTTACTGCCTGAAATTGACAAGCAGAGAAAGGCAACGGAGAGTAAGAATCCCTGAAGTAACTCGGGGTCCCATATAATGCCCCTATTCCCTTGCCAGTACACTACTTTTGACCAGGGTCCATGGGGGCTCTGGAAGTATGTAGGGAATAGGGTTCCATTTGGAACATTTGGCCCTTTAGAATTCGATTGGAGAAATGCCTTTTCTGAAACTCAATGACTCACTGAGCTAAACTATTATTGTGTGTGTGTGACTGTGTGACTATGTGTGTGTGTGTGACTGTGTGTGACTGTGTGTGTGTGTGTGTCACCACTCAACAGGCTTGACTGTGCTGGAAGGCTGTAGATGGACTAGTGTAGAGAGAATAGGCAGGTCAAGACAGGCCAGTTGATTGTATGTTGTTGTAAGCCAAGGGGGGGGGGGGGAGCCTGAGGCTTCTTCAACTCAACAGCCTGGCCTGCTGCAGTATCACTGGCTCCAGATTGGCTTTATCACAAAGGACTCAACAAGACCACAGGCATATGGAAGAAGATTTAGATTACAGTATGGGTTTTGTC
The DNA here is from genome assembly GCF_057628025.1 of Oncorhynchus mykiss. NCBI lineage: Eukaryota > Metazoa > Chordata > Actinopteri > Salmoniformes > Salmonidae > Oncorhynchus > Oncorhynchus mykiss. The sequence goes on along the minus strand of NC_143029.1, from coordinate 88,968,920 downwards.
TAATGCTGTATCTGAGATGTGTAATTCCATGGTAATTAACTATAAAATCTGTTACATTTTTTTTCTTCAAATTACGGTTTCTCTGTTTTGTTTTCCCAGTTTTTTTTCTTCATGTTTTCAAGATCACACTTTTCTAATAGAAAAAACAACACAATTGAGGAAGAGATGGAGCGTGAGAGACATACGGAGAGAGAGGAAGAGACAGGGAGAAATGGGGAGAGAGAGAGAGAGAGAGACAGACGGAGAGAGAGGAAGAGACAGGGAGAAATGGGGGGAGAGAGAGAGAGACAGGGATAGAGAGAGAGAGAGAGACGGGGAGAGAGGGAGACAGGGATAGAGAGAGACAGAGAGAGAGACAGGGAGAGAGAGAGACAGGGTGAGAGAGAGAGAGACAGGGTGAGAGAGAGAGAGACAGGGTGAGAGAGAGAGAGAGAGAGACACCCTAATTGACAAACAAACAAACCAAAACAAACGCAAAGTATTCTCATGCTTTGTTGATTTCAAAAAAGCCTTCGACTGTTGGGGGTAAAACTTATGACATTATAAAATCCATATGCACAAACTTCAAGTGTGCGGTTAAAATTGGCAAAAAAACACACACATTTCTTCCCACAGGGCCGTGGGGTGAGACAGGGATGCAGCTTAAGCCCCACCTTCTTCAACATATTTATCAGCGAATTGGCGAGGGTACCAGAAAAGTCTGCAGCACCCGGCCTCACCCTGCTAGAATCTGAAGTCAAATGTCTGCTGTTTGCTGATGATCTGGTGCCTCTGTCACCAACCAAGAAGAGCCTACAGCAGCACCTAGATCTTATGCACAGATTCTGTCAGACCTGGGCCCTGACAGTAAATCTCAGTAAGACCAAAATAATGGTGTTCCAAAAAAGGTCCAGTCGCCAGGACCAAAAAAACAAATTCCATCTAGACGCCATTGCCCTAGGGCACACAAAAAACTATACATACCTTGTCCTTAACATCAGTGCCAGAGGTAACTTCCACAAAGCTGTGAACGATCTGAGAGACAAGGCAAGAAGGGCATTCTATGCCATCAAAAGGAACATAAAATTCAACATACCAATTAGGATCTGGCAAAAAATACTTGAATCAGTTATAGAACCCATTTGCCCTTCATGGTTGTGAGGTCTGGGGTCCGCTCACCAACCAAGACTTCACAAAATGGGACAAACATCAAATTGAGACTCTGCATGCAGAATTCTGCAAAAATTTCCTCCGTGTACAACAAGGGGACACAAAATATTGCATGCAGAGCAGAATTAGGCTGATACCCGCTAATTAGCAAAATCCAGAAAAGAGACGTTAAAATCTACAACCACCTAAAAGGTAGCGATTCCCAAACCTTCCATATCAAAGTCATCACCTACAGAGAGATGAACCTGGAGAAGAGTCCCCTAAGCAAGCTGGTCCTGGGGCTCTGTTCACAAACACAAACACACCCCACAGAGCCCCAGGACAGCAACACAACTAGACCCAACTAAATCATGAGAAAACAAAAAGATAATTACATGACACATTGGAAAGAATTAACAAAAAAAACAGAGCAAACTAGAACGCTATTTGGCCCTAGACAGAGAGTACACAGTGGCAGAATACCTAACCACTGTGACTGACTGTCACACCCTGACCATAGTTTACTTTGTATTTTCTATGTTTTGTTTGGTCAGGGTGTGATCTGAGTGGGCATTCTATGTTTCATGTCTTGTTTGTCTATTTCTATGTTCAGCCTGATATGGTTCTCAGTCAGAGGCAGGTGTTCGTCATTGTCTCTGATTGGGAACCATATTTAGGTAGCCTGGGTTTCACTGTGTGTTTGTGGGTGATTGTTCCTGTCTATGTGTTTTTTCACCAGATAGGCTGTTTTAGGTTTTCGTTACGTTCATCACGTTCTTTATTTTGTAGTGTTTGCATTGATTCGTGTTTTACGTTTGTTCATTAAAACATGGATCGCAATCTACACGCTGCATTTTGGTCCGACTCTCCTTCTCATACAGAAAACCGTTACACTGACCCAAAATTAAGGAAAGCTTTGACTATGTACAGACTCAGTGAGCATAGCCTTGCTATTGAGAAAGGCCACCGTAGGCAGACATGGCTCTCAAGAGAAGACAGGCTATGTGCTCACTGCCCACAAAATGAGGTGGAAACTGGGCTGCACTTCCTAACCTCCTGCCCAATGTATGGCCATATTAGAGAGACATATTTCCCTCAGATTACACAGATCCACAAAGAATTCGAAAACAAATCCAAATTTGAAAAACTCCCATATCTACTGGGTGAAATTCCACAGTGTGCCACCACAGCAGCAAGATTTGTGACCTGTTGCCACGAGAAAAGGGCAACCAGTGAAGAACACACACCATTGTAAATACAACCCATATTTATGCTTATTTATTTTATCTTGTGTCCTTTAACCATATTAGAGACACATATTTGTTTATTTCTACTTATCTACTTCACTTGCTTTGGCGACGTTAACATATGTTTCCCATGCCAATAAAGCCCCTTGAATTGAATTGAATTGAATTGAGAGAGAGACAGGCAGACATGGAGCGACAGGGAGAGATGGAGCGAGAGAGAGAAATCTAATCAAATCAAATTTATTTGTCACATACACATGGTTAGCAGATGTTAATGCGAGTGTAGCGAAATGCTTGTGCTTCTAGTTCCGACAATGCAGTAATAACCAACGAGTTATCTAGCTAACAATTCCAAAACTACTACCTTATAGACACAAGTGTAAATGGATAAAGAATATGTACATAAAGATATATGACTGAGTGATGGTACAGAACGTCATAGCAGTAGATGAGTAATGTAGGGTATGTAAACAAAGTGGCATAGTTTAAAGTGGCTAGTGATATATTTTTACATCAATTCCATCAATTTCCATTATTAAAGTGCCTGGAGTTGAGTCAGTGTCAGTGTGTTGGCAGCAGCCACTCAATGTTAGTGGTGGCTGTTTAACAGTCTGATGGCCTTGAGATAGAAGCTGTTTTTCAGTCTCTCGGTCCCAGCTTTGATGCACCTGTACTGACCTCGCCTTCTGGATGATAGCGGGGTGAACAGGCAGTGGCTCGGGTGGTTGTTGTCCTTGATTATCTTTATGGCCTTCCTGTGACATCGGGTGGTGTAGGTGTCCTGGAGGGCAGGTAGTTTGCCCTCTGTGATGCGTTGTGCAGACCTCACTACCCTCTGGAGAGCCTTACGGTTGTGGGCGGAGCAGTTGCCGTACCAGGCGGTGATACAGCCCGACAGGATGCTCTCGATTGTGCATCTGTAGAAGTTTGTGAATGCTTTTGGTGACAAGCCGAATTTCTTCAGCCTCCTGAGGTTGAAGAGGCGCTGCTGCGCCTTCTTCACGATGCTGTCTGTGTGGGTGGACCAATTCAGTTTGTCCGTGATGTGTACGCCGAGGAACTTAAAACTTACTACCCTCTCCACTACTGTCCCGTCGATGTGGATAGGGGGCTGCTCCCTCCCTCGAGCTTGATGACGAGTTTGGAGGGTACTATGGTGTTAAATGCTGAGCTGTAGTCGATGAACAGCATTCTCACATAGGTATTCCTCTTTTCCAGATGGGTTAGGGCAGTGTGCAGTGTGGTTGTGATTGCATCGTCTGTGGACCTATTGGGGCGGTAAACAAATTGGAGTGGGTCTAGGGTGTCAGGTAAGGTGGAGGTGATATGGTCCTTGACTAGTCTCTCAAAGCACTTCATGGTGACGGAAGTGAGTGCTACGGGGCGGTCAGTGGCACCGTATTGTCCTCAAAGCGAGCAAAAAAAGTTATTTAGTCTGTCTGGGAGCAAGACATCCTGGTCCACGACGGGACTGGTTTTCTCTTTGTAATTGACTGTAGACCCTGCCACATACCTCTTGTGTCTGATTTATTAAACTTACAGAATGAAAATAATTTCAGCAGAATGAAAATCTAAATGTTATGATATTTAGTCAACTAATAGTAGAGAATGTTTGACCAGAACTCAAGCCTTTTTTGCTTATTTCTAAATTTTAGGAAAAATGTATATTTAAACTTAATATAACAAAAACTATATAGGTTTTAATTGTACACCTCATGGGAGGAGTGCCTATGAACTTCAGATGGTGTTGGTTCATGGGTCCTTTTACACGGAACTTTAGCACTCCTTTATGTTCGATGACACACATTTGAAATGCGTAACTCAAGGTCATTTATAGTCTAGTTAGGAGTTCATTATAACATTGCAAAGTCTTATCTTTTTTCCTCTCTTTCTCAGATAGTGAAGAGGTTTTTCCTCTTAGACAGCAAAGCAATAACAGGCCCAGCCAATTCAGGGATTGAATTGCATTCCTATAGAGACATGAGCAAACCTCAACTCTGGTTAACACCGAGACTACTCCCTTGGAAGAGGAGGGGTGTGTGTCGGGTACGTTGAGCAGAGGATCAAGTTGAGAGGCAAGGGCCTGATCTGGGTGTGAACAAACCAAAACCGAAATTGAATTGCATTCCTGTGGACGGAGGATTTCCATGTACATTTGTACAGGAATGTGACTGGAATCGACTCTGGTCAGGGTTTAGACGAGCAGGCAGGGGTATCGCCAAGGGCCTGATCTGGGGGTAAACAAACATTAGACAGACTGAGCGGGAAGCATGGGTGGCTTAGGGGGGTCAGATATCTCACTCGACACACACACACACACACACACACTCACACACACACACACACACACACACACACACACACACACACACACACACACACACACACACACACACACAGAACCAAAAGACAGGGTGCCCTCGGTTGTGTCAGCAAGGGGTCTTCATGTAAACAATATGGTTTAGAGACCACCCTAGGGAGTTGTAGTGACTAGTCCAGGGAGTTGTAGTGACTAGTCCAGGGAGTTGTAGTGACTAGTCCAGGGAGTCGTAGTGACTAGTCCAGGGAGTTGTAGTGACTAGTCCAGGGAGTTGTAGTGACCAGTCCAGGGAGTTGTAGTGACTAGTCCAGGGAGTTGTAGTGACCAGCCCAGGGAGTTGTAGTGACTAGTCCAGGGAGTTGTAGTGACTAGTCCAGGGAGTTGTAGTGACTAGTCCAGGGAGTTGTAGTGACCAGCCCAGGGAGTTGTAGTGACCAGTCCAGGGAGTTGTAGTGACTAGTCCAGGGAGTTGTAGTGACCAGTCCAGGGAGTTGTAGTGACCAGTCCAGGGAGTTGTAGTGACCAGTCCAGGGAGTTGTAGTGACCAGCCCAGGGAGTTGTAGTGACCAGTCCAGGGAGTTGTAGTGACTAGTCCAGGGAGTTGTAGTGACTAGTCCAGGGAGTTGTAGTGACCAGCCCAGGGAGTTGTAGTGACCAGTCCAGGGAGTTGTAGTGACTAGTCCAGGGAGTTGTAGTGACCAGTCCAGGGAGTTGTAGTGACCAGTCCAGGGAGTTGTAGTGACCAGCCCAGGGAGTTGTAGTGACCAGTCCAGGGAGTTGTAGTGACTAGTCCAGGGAGTTGTAGTGACTAGTCCAGGGAGTTGTAGTGACCAGTCCAGGGAGTTGTAGTGACCAGCCCAGGGAGTTGTAGTGACCAGCCCAGGGAGTTGTAGTGACCAGTCCAGGGAGTTGTAGTGACCAGCCCAGGGAGTTGTAGTGACCAGCCCAAATCAAAAATCAAATCAAATCAAATGTATTTATATAGCCCTTCGTACATCAGCTGATATCTCAAAGTGCTGTACAGAAACCCAGCCTAAAACCCCAAACAGCAAGCAATGCAGGTGTAGAAGCACGGTGGCTAGGAAAAACTCCATAGAAAGGCCAAAACCTAGGAAGAAACCTAGAGAGGAACCAGGCTATGTGGGGTGGCCAGTCCTCTTCTGGCTGTGCCGGGTGGAGATTAAAACAGAACAGTGACCAGCCCAGGGAGTTGTAGTGACCAGCCCAGGGAGTTGTAGTGACCAGCCCAGGGAGTTGTAGTGACCAGCCCAGGGAGTTGTAGTGACCAGCCCAGGGAGTTGTAGTGACCAGTCCAGGGAGTTGTAGTGACCAGTCCAGGGAGTTGTAGTGACCAGCCCAGGGAGTTGTAGTGACCAGCCCAGGGAGGTGTAGTGACCAGCCCAGGGAGTTGTAGTGACCAGCCCAGGGAGTTGTAGTGACCAGCCCAGGGAGTTGTAGTGACCAGTCCAGGAAGTTGTAGTGACTAGCCCAGGGAGTTGTAGTGACTAGCCCAGGGAGTTGTAGTGACTAGCCCAGGGAGTTGTAGTGACTAGCCCAGGGAGTTGTAGTGACTAGCCCAGGGAGTTGTAGTGACTAGCCCAGGGAGTTGTAGTGACTAGCCCAGGGAGTTATAGTGGCTAGTCCAGGGAGTTGTAGTGACTAGCCCAGGGAGTTGTAGTGACTAGTCCAGGGACCAGCCCAGGGAGTTGTAGTGACTAGTCCAGGGAGTTGTAGTGACTAGCCCAGGGAGTTGTAGTGACTAGACCAGTTAGTTGTAGTGACCAGACCAGGGAGTTGTAGTGACTAGACCAGGGAGTTGTAGTGACTAGTCCAGGGACCAGCCCAGGGAGTTGTAGTGACCAGCCCAGGGATTTGTAGTGACCAGTCCAGGGAGTTGTAGTGACTCACCCAGGGAGTTGTAGTGACCAGTCCAGGGAGTTGTAGTGACTAGACTAGGGAGTTGTAGTGACTAGACCAGGGAGTTGTAGTGACTAGACCAGGGAGTTGTAGTGACTAGACCAGGGAGTTGTAGTGACTAGACCAGGGAGTTGTAGTGACTAGACCAGGGAGTTGTAGTGACTAGACCAGGGAGTTGTAGTGACTAGACCCGGGAGTTGTAGTGACCAGTCCAGGGAGTTGTAGTGATCAGTCCAGGGAGTTGTAGTGATCAGTCCAGGGAGTTGTAGTGACCAGTCCAGGGAGTTGTAGTGACTAGTCCAGCCAAGGAGGGTGGGTGGAGGGTCAGCCAATTTATGTTCAAAGGTTTAGCCTAGCCAATTATCTCCCTTACTTCCTTTAAATGGAACACAAGAGCTGAGGGAGGAGGAAGAGGGGGAGGATGAGGAGGAAGAATAGGAGAAGGAGGAGGGTAGATTAGGCCTAATTTTGTTTGACTGGAGGATGTTTCTCTTAGTCTCACGGCTGTTCTCTTCTCGTGCGGAGTGCTAGCCTGTGGATTCATCATGTTTCTGTGCAGGAAGTTTCTCTATAAACTAGCAGCACTGTGTTTTAGAAGCCCACCCATTTCTGCATGCTGTGTTACTAATACTAAGGTGTGTCATTTTGTCTGTAATGACACTGTCATTCAGGTTCATGAGTTCACCTCAACCACTTCCACCCAAAATATTTTCTGAAAATACTGAACATTTCCTCTGTATATGGGTGGACACCATGCCTGTGTGTGTGTGTGTGTATGTGTGTGACTGTATGTGTGTGTGTGTGTGTGTGTGACTGTATATATGTATGTGTGTGTGTGTGAGAGAGAGAGGGGGGAGGGGGGGGGGGGTGGCGTGTTGGACTCTGCCCCCCCCCACACACACGCTGGCTCTCCTAGTTTTCACTCCCACTGTAATTCCATTGCCTTTCCAATACATTCCGTCTCTTCGCTCATCCTCCTAGTGCAGTTGTATCTGCAGAGGGTAGAAAAACAGACCGCTCTGTTGTTTCATATCGTCAGTCCTAGGTGGTGAGACATGAACTCACCTACTGTCTGGCGCCCAATCCCTAGACCCACAACAGATTACTGCACACAGAGACAAGACAACATCCCCTCCCGTTTCAGCTGTTTCTGCCCACTGTGTAGCTGTCAACAACCCTGTTAGAATTCAGGGGAGATCCGTGGAGACGGTTCGTAGTGAAAGGATAACTCAGGGGGGATCCGTCAAGACTGTTTGTAGTGAAATTATAATTCAGGGGAGATCCGTAAAGACAGACTAGCCTACTCTTAGTCTATACTAGTACTAGCCTATCACCTGATTGGTTAGTTGAGGCCAGTTACTTAACCTAATCATCACTTGTTGCTCTGTACAGTGAGATATTGTGTTACTGTTTAAAACAAAACAAGTCAAATCTTTTTTTTTTTACGAGTTGGCTAAAGTGGAATAGTTTCATTACAAACACCTTCTCTCAACCACAACTACTTTAGTTTCCTGTCTTCCACAACCGCAGTCCAGAGACAGATAATCTTTATCTAAAGACTCCCTCCGTTATTGCTGTCCCTAATGTGGGTGCTGGTAAAGTAAACACTAAGAAGAATGCCATGCGTTGTGTCCTCTCTGCCGATGGGTCACAATGGAACCGGTCGTAGTTCTGATCCCTCACAGATATGGCTGATATGTAGTCTAGAATCTATAGTTGTTGAAATTCCAAACTTTTCAACAACAAAAAATCCAAATGAACATTTTTTTTTTAAATATTCGTACTATAATTCACTACAAAACAGTTAGACCTAACAGGCTGGGTGGTGATTATCTTTCCTTCGGGCTTCACAGTGGGGAACCGTCACCTGACATATTTAGGAGTTTGTGCTTGGTGACTGTGGTGCATTCATTATTGTTTCAGATTTCTTTCCTATGTTAATATACTTACTTGACAGATCTGTTATTCTTTCTCATCTGTTTTTAATTTTTAAAAAAAGTGTTACTTGACAGATCTATTTCTCCTTGTCCTCTCTTCCAGAAAGCCACGAGGGACTCCCTCAGCGGGTACAGGAGCGGTTGAGGGAGCTGCTCCGTGTTCTCAAGTCTGTCATCGGCAAACACCAGACCCTCAACTCTGTAGACATCCTCAGGGCTGCCGGCACCGTCATCACTAAGGTCAAAGGTTAGTATCCTTTCATCCGCACATCTTTTCTTTAAATATATATTTAAAAAAAATATTAAATAACAGCCCTTTTTCAGGACTCGGTCTTTCAAAGATAATTAGTAAAAATCCAAATAATTTCACAGATCTTCATTGTAAAGGGTTTAAACACCGTTTCCCATGCTTGTTCAATCAACCATAAACTATTAATGAACATGCACCTGTGGAACGGTTGTTAAGACACTAACAGCTTACAGACGGTAGGCAATTATGGTCACAGTTATGAAAACTTAGGACACTAAATAGGCCTTTCTACTGACTCTGGAAAAACACCAAAAGAAAGATGCCCAGGGTCCCTGCTCATCTGCGTGAAGGTGCCTTAGGCCTGCTGCAAGGAGGCATGAGGACTGCAGATGTGGCCAGGGCAATAACTTGCAATGTCCGTACTGTGAGACGCCTAAGACAGCGCTACAGTGAGGCAGGACAGACAGCTGATCGTCCTCACAGTGGCAGACCATGTGTATCAACACCTGCACAGATCGGTACATCTGAACATTTCACCTGCGGGACAGGTACAGGATGGCAACAACAACTTCTCGAGTTACACCAGGAACACACAATCCCTCCATCAGTGCTCAGACTGTCCGCAATAGGCTGAGAGAGGCTGGACTGAGGGCTTGTAGGTCTGTTGTAAGGCAGGTCCTCACCAGACATCACTGGCAACAGCGTCGCCTTTGGGCACAAACCCAACATCGCTGGACCAGACAGGACTGGCAAAAAGTGTTCTTCACTGACGAATTGCGGTTTTGTCTCACCAGGGGTGATGTTCGGATTCGCGTTTATCGTCGAAGGAATGAGTGTTACACCGAGGCCTGTACTCTGGAGCGGGATCGAGGTGGAGGGTCCGTCATGGTCTGGGGCGGTGTGTCACAGCATCATCAGACTGAGCTTGTTGTCATTGCAGGCAATCGCAACGCTGTGCGTTACAGGGAAGACATCCTCCTCCCTCATGTGGTACCCTTCCTGCAGGCTCATCCTGACATGACCCTCCAGCATGACAATGCCATCACAGCCATACTGCTCGTTCTGTGCGTGATTTCCTGCAAGAAGAGCCCGGATCTCAATCCCATTGAGCACGTCTGGAACCTGTTGGATCGGAGGTTGAGTGCTAGGGCCATTCCCCCCAGAAATGTCCGGGAACTTGCAGGTGTCTTGGTGGAAGAGTGGGGTAACATCTCACAGCAAGAACTGGCAAATCTGGTGCAGTCCATGAGGAGGAGATGCACTGCAGTTCTTATTGCAGCTGGTGGCCACACCAGATACTGACTGTTACTTTTGATTTGTGACCCCCCCACTTTTGTTCAGTGACACATTATTCAATTTCTGTTATTCACATGTCTGTGGAACTTGTTCAGTTTATGTCTCAGTTGTTGAATCTTGTTATGTTCATACAAATATTTACGCATGTTAAGTTTTCTGAAAATAAACTCAGTTGACAGTGGAGGACATTTCTTTTTTTTGTTGCTGAGTTTATATTAGTTTTTTATCTCTGTTCTGAGCATCATTCTGACCTAGAATGCATCTCCCTCGTGTTGACACTGAGAGGTGCTTCAAGAATATGCTCAGAATGCGGAAAGGGAACCAAGAAGAAGGAATCGTCATCACCATGGAAACAAGGCATCCTGTCAGGTGTTTGACCTTTTTAGTTCTTCAGTTCATTCATTAGACCCTCAATGTCACTCTAGTGCAGAGGTATTCAAAGTCAGGGTCGTGACCCAGGAACTGCAGTGGGGTCACCCCCCCCCCCAAAAAAAAAAGATACTAAAATGTTATAAATTGGAACCAAAAAATAAGAGTACACATTATTGTATGGGACAATATATACAAATATATACGTTTTTGAGAAAGATCATTTAAATAAAATAAAAATAAATTTTTTTTTTGAGTAACTGTATTTATTGATTTCTTTTCATTTTGATGAGAGGTGAAAATGTAATGAATTTAAGATTATTTGTTGATGTAATAATCAAAATGTACCGATTTTTAAGGTCATTCGATTTGGGGAAAATGTCTTTAGACATTCTGACGGAAGAAATGGGCTGAAAAAGTTTGAATACCAGCTGTTGTGGAAATATCAAGGAGAGCAAGCGTTGTATTTTGAATCAACTTTATTGTTCCTTCACCTTTAATTCAGTCTTCTATTACAAACAGTTCTGAATCCTGGCCACTAGGAGGTGAGTTGTGTTTGGTTCTGCTTGGACATGGGGGACACATGGAGGACACATGGAGGACACATGGGAGACATGTGGGAGACACATGGAGGACACATGGGGGACACATGGAAGACACATGGGAGACATGTGGGAGACACATGGAGGACACATGGAGGACACATGGAAGACACATGGGAGACATGTGGGAGACACATGGAGGACACATGGAGGACACATGGAGGACACATGGGAGACATGTGGGAGACACATGGAGGACACATGGAGGACACATGGAAGACACATGGGAGACATGTGGGAGACACATGGAGGACACATGGGGGACACATGGAGGACACATGGAGGACACATGGAAGACACATGGAGGACACATGGGAGACACATGGGACACATGGGAGACACATGGAGGACACATGGAGGACACATGGAAGACACATGGAAGACACATGGGAGACATGTGGAGGACACATGGAGGACACATGGAGGACACATGGAGGACACATGGAAGACACATGGGAGACATGTGGGAGACACATGGAGGACACATGGGGGACACATGGAAGACACATGGGAGACATGTGGGAGACACATGGAGGACACATGGAGGACACATGGAAGACACATGGGAGACATGTGGGAGACACATGGAGGACACATGGGGGACACATGGAGGACACATGGAGGACACATGGAAGACACATGGGAGACATGTGGGAGACACATGGAGGACACATGGAGGACACATGGAAGACACATGGGAGACATGTGGGAGACACATGGAGGACACATGGGGGACACATGGAGGACACATGGAGGACACATGGAGGACACATGGGAGACATGTGGGAGACACATGGAGGACACATGGAAGACACATGGGAGACATGTGGGAGACACATGGAGGACACATGGGGGACACATGGAGGACACATGGAGGACACATGGAAGACACATGGAGGACACATGGGAGACACATGGGACACATGGGAGACACATGGAGGACACATGGAGGACACATGGAAGACACATGGGAGACATGTGGGAGACACATGGAGGACACATGGAGGACACATGGAGGACACATGGAAGACACATGGGAGACATGTGGGAGACACATGGAAGACACATGGGGGACACATGGAAGACACATGGGAGACATGTGGGAGACACATGGAGGACACATGGAGGACACATGGAAGACACAAGGGAGACATGTGGGAGACACATGGAGGACACATGGGGGACACATGGAGGACACATGGAAGACACATGGGAGACATGTGGGAGACACATGGAGGACACATGGAGGACACATGGAAGACACATGGGAGACATGTGGGAGACACATGGAGGACACATGGGGGACACATGGAGGACACATGGAGGACACATGGAGGACACATGGGAGACACATGGAGGACACATGGAGGACACATGGAAGACACATGGGAGACATGTGGGAGACACATGGAGGACACATGGGGGACACATGGAGGACACATGGGGGACACATGGAGGACACATGGAGGACACATGGAAGACACATGGAGGACACATGGGAGACACATGGGACACATGGGAGACACATGGAGGACACATGGAGGACACATGGAAGACACATGGGAGACATGTGGGAGACACATGGAGGACACATGGGGGACACATGGAAGACACATGGGAGACATGTGGGAGACACATGGAGGACACATGGAGGACACATGGAAGACACATGGGAGACATGTGGGAGACACATGGAAGACACATGGGAGACATGTGGGAGACACATGGAGGACACATGGAGGACACATGGAGGACACATGGAGGACACGTGGGAGACACATGGAGGACACATGGAGGACACATGGAGGACACATGGAGGACACATGGAGGATACATGGAGGACACATGGAGGACACATGGAGGACACATGGAGGACACATGGAGGACACATGGAAGATACATGGAGGACACATGGAGGACACATGGAGGACACATGGAAGACACATGGAAGACACATGGGGGACACATGGAGGACACATGGAAGACACATGGAGGACACATGGAAGACACATGGAGGACACATGGGGGACACATGGAAGACACATGGAGGACACATGGGGACACATGGAAGACACATGGAGGACACATGGAAGACACATGGAGGACACATGGAGGACACATGGAAGACACATGGAGGACCCCGAACTTACAGGAAGAAAACAAAAAACAAAAAAAGTCCAACAGAACACATGACCAACCAGTTGAGAATGCTCCTCAGTTCTCTTCTACCAAAACCCTTCCAACCAGCAGATCCAGGAGATGGTATAAATGTTGTTTACGAACGTCACGACGTTCAGCCGTACTGACAAGTCACTTTAGGACGTAGATTCAGTACAAAAACCATCTGCATCCATTGATGTGTTATACTGGAGCTGGGTGATATGGACAGAAACCATCTGCATCCATTGATGTGTTATACTGGAGCTGGGCGATATGGACAAAAACCATCTGCATCCATTGATGTGTTATACTGGAGCTGGGTGATATGGACAAAAACCATCTGCATCCATTGATGTGTTATACTGGAGCTGGGTGATATGGACAAAAACCATCTGCATCCATTGATGTGTTATACTGGAGCTGGGCGATATGGACAGAAACCCGATATATCGTGATAAGTTTCCTGATTTGATGTGTTATACTGGAGCTGGGCGATATGGACAGAAACCCGATATATCGTGATAAGTTTCCTGATTTGATGTGTTATACTGGAGCTGGGCGATATGGACAGAAACCCGATATATCGTGATAAGTTTCCTGATTTGATGTGTTATACTGGAGCTGGGCGATATGGACAGAAACCCGATACATTTTGATAAGTTTCCTGATTTGATGTGTAAATGATAAATAGAATAAAACGTTTATAACAATCTGCTCCACATTTAGTTTTTTAAACGATCCTTTAAACTGCTACTAGTTTAATGGTTGTAGTCATCAATCGTCCCGTTAAAAATCACCCCTTTTAACAAACTGATTTCATTTAAAACTTCACGTTTCTCTAATATAGGCTACTAATGGTAATGAACGATAGCAGCAAAATGCGTGCGATAAGTGATCAGTGTGGTTGGTGCTGTTTTAGTTTATCAGCCTCTAGTCCTAGTTCATTACAATTCCTGTGTACGTTTCCTCTTGTCTCATCTCTGCAGATCTCTTCACGCTTTTCCACCTCTCTCTTTCTGCTGTTTCTCTCTGCTCTCTCTCTCTGCTCTCTCTCTCTGCTCTCTCTCTCTGCTCTCTCTCTCTGCTCTCTCTCTGCTCTCTCTCTGCTCTCTCCTCTCTCTATCTGCTGTCTCTCTCTGCTCTCTCTCTGCTCTCTCTCTCTCTGCTCTCTCTCCTCTCAATTCAATTAAATTCAAGGGCTTTCTCTCTATCTGCTGTCTCTCTCTGCTCTCTCTCTCTCTGCTCTCTTCTCTCACTGCTCTCGCTCTCTCTGCTCTCTCTGCTCTCTTTCTGCTCTCTCTCTCTGCTCTTTCTGCTCTCTGTTCTCTCTGCTCTCTTTCTGCTGTCTTCTCTCTCTGCTCTCTCTCTCTCTGCTCTCTCTCTCTCTGCTCTCACTCTGCTGACTCTCTCTGCTCTCTCTCTGCTGTCTCTCTCTGCTCTCTCTCTGCTCTCTTCTCTCGCTGCTCTCTCTCTCTCTGCTCTTTCTGCTCTCTCTCTCTGCTCTTTCTGCTCTTCTCTCTCTGCTCTCTCTCTGCTCTCTTTCTGCTCTATTCTCTCTCTGCTCTCTCTCTCTCTGCTCTCTTCTCTCGCTGCTCTCTCTGCACTCTCTCTCTATTTGCTCTCTGCTCTCTCTCTCTCTGCTCTCGCTCTCTCTCTGCTCTCTCTCTCTTTTTCTTCTCTCTCTCTGCTCTCTCTTTTTGCTCTCTCTCTGCTCTCTCTGCTCTCTCTCTGCTCTCTCTCTACTCTGCTCTCTCTTCTCTCTGCTCTCTCCTTTTGCTCTCTCTCTATTTTCTCTCTTTCTGCTCTCTCTCTCTCTGCTCTCTGCTCTCCTCTCTCTATTTGCTCTCTCTCTGCTCTCTCTCTCTGCTCTCCTCTCTATTTGCTCTCTCTCTGCTCTCTCTCTCTGCTCTCCTCTCTCTATTTGCTCTCTCTGCTCTCTCTCTCTGCTCTCCTCTCTTTATTTGCTCTCTCTCTGCTCTCTCTCTCTGCTCTCCTTTCTCTATTTGCTCTCTCTCTGCTCTCTCTCTCTGCTCTCCTCTCTCTATTTGCTCTCTCTCTGCTCTCCTCTCTCCATTTGCTCTCTCTCTGCTCTCTCTCTCTGCTCTCCTCTCTTTATTTGCTCTCTCTCTGCTCTCTCTCTCTGCTCTCCTTTCTCTATTTGCTCTCTCTCTGCTCTCTCTCTGCTCTCCTCTCTCTATTTGCTCTCTCTCTGCTCTCCTCTCTCTATTTGCTCTCTCTCTGCTCTCTCTCTCTGCTCTCTCTCTCTGCTCTCTCTCTCTGCTCTCTCTCTCTGCTCTCTGTCTCTGCTCTCCTCTCTCTATTTGCTCTCTCTCTGCTCTCTCTCTCTGCTCTCTCTCTCTGCTCTCTCTCTCTGCTCTCCTCTCTCTATTTGCTCTCTCTCTGCTCTCTCTCTCTGCTCTCCTCTCTCTATTTGCTCTCTCTCTGCTCTCTCTCTCTGCTCTCTCTCTCTGCTCTCTCTCTCTCTTTGCGACCCTTTCCTGAGCCTATTCTGCCGCTTACGGGATCCCTTGTTATCAAATGCAAATTAGCCCAGAAATGGTCGACAGTGCACATCCGACAATAAAAATAAGTGATACCTTCCAAAGACAGAATGACCAGTTGTTAAACACTTTCCCTCACTAAGAAACACACTGCATGTGGTCACTGAGTGTTCTCAGGGAAAGGAATGTAGCAATGGCCTCCTGGCCCGGGCTTGAATAATGCAGTTCCCATATTTGTCGGGTTGTGATTGGTGGCAACGAGTGGTGGGATCATTGTTGTAGAACTGCAGGATGTCCTGAGGAAGACGCTCAGCGCTCCGGCCTCTACAGGGGCGTCTACAGCACGGCAGCATTCAGGGGCAGGGCCAAGAGGCACCTCTATATACTTCTCTTACACCCCATTGGTCTCCTGAGGTGCTGCCCAGGCCTGGAACGTGGGTTAACGTTGGCTGTGGATTGCTCCCTCTCCTCTCCAACCCCCTTCCGAAGGTACCAGTAGACAAGAATGTATTTGTTAGAGGGACTGAACAGCAACAGCAACAGCGACAAAACATCAACAGAGATTTGATTTTGGTTTTGTGTTGATTGGTTGGTTTAGTCAGACCTCCTCCATTATCAGGAAACAGTGGAAGTGTTACGAAAAGGGTTTTGAAGAGAAGCTCTGCTGTACTGGGAGGGGTGAGGAAACTATGTCAGAAACGCTTTGGTTCAGACTTCACGGCTGAGCAACCACGATAGAACCAGGAGGTATCAGAGTGTTGGCTCAGCAACCACGATAGAACCAGGAGGTATCAGAGTGTTGGCTCGGCAACCACGATAGAACCAGGAGGTATCAGAGTGTTGGCTCAGCAACCACGATAGAACCAGGAGGTATCAGAGTGTTGGCTCAGCAACCACGATAGAACCAGGAGGTATCAGAGCCCTCAGGTTGATTGACTGAGCAGGCGGGACAGGTGGCGAGAAAGAAACAGACGGGGGTAAGTTTTACGATGGTCGTTTTGAAGGTTTTCTCAGTGTTCGTCGATGAGTTTTTAAGCTGCGTGAGTCGTTTCCTGTGGCGGGGAGACAGGAAGTGAAGTTGGATTTCTGTCTTCTCCTCTCTCTCTCTCTCTCTACCTCTCTACCTCTCTCTCTACCTCTCTCTCGCTCTCTCTCTCTACCTCTCTCTCTTGCTCTACCTCTCTCTCTCTTTCTCTCTCTCTCTACCCCTCTCTCTCTCTCTCTCTCTCTACCTCTTCTCTCTCTCTACCTCTCTCTCTCTCTTTCTCTCTCTATTTTCTCTTGGGCTGCTTTCTGCAAATGTCCTCTCTCTTACTGAACTGAACTGTTTCCTGTGTGAGAACGCTAACGTGCGCCGACGTCTTCTCGAAAGATTTGTCGACCCTTCGTTGTCCAAAAAACATTTGGACAACATATTTTCGGGAATTGCTAACAGGTACGGAAATATGTCTAATGTTGACAGGCTCAGTGAGCATGTGACCTGTGTTGAAGAGGTTTGATTGACAGATTGGAAACGTATATTACCACAGGATAATAGATTGGAGAGATTGTGTGTTTTGCACCATTCTGTTCTACTCTTCAAAAAAGATTTCCAATAAATTTTTTTGGACACACAGAAAGATGTCCCAAATTTGGGACATCCTTGACTGTGTTCCTGTTAGTCTCTATGTACTGTATGTCTATATCAGTGTGTTCCTGTTAGTCTCTATATACTGTATGTATATATCTCTGTGTTCCTGTTAGTCTCTATGTACTGTATGTCTATATCTCTGTGTTCCTGTTAGTCTCTATGTACTGTATGTCTATATATCTGTGTTCCTGTTAGTCTCTATGTACTGTATGTCTATATCTCTGTGTTCCTGTTAGTCTCTATGTACTGTGTGTCTATATCAGTGTGTTTTAACATCCTTGACTGTGTTTCTGTTAGTCTCTATGTACTGCATGTCTATATCAGTGTGTTCCTGTTAGTCTCTATGTACTGTATGTCTATATATCTGTGTTCCTGTTAGTCTCTATGTACTGTATGTCTATATCAGTGTGTTCCTGTTAGTCTCTATATACTGTATGTATATATCTCTGTGTTCCTGTTAGTCTCTATGTACTGTATGTCTATATCTCTGTGTTCCTGTTAGTCTCTATGTACTGTATGTCTATATATCTGTGTTCCTGTTAGTCTCTATGTACTGTATGTCTATATCTCTGTGTTCCTGTTAGTCTCTATGTACTGTGTGTCTATATCAGTGTGTTTTAACATCCTTGACTGTGTTTCTGTTAGTCTCTATGTACTGCATGTCTATATCAGTGTGTTCCTGTTAGTCTCTATGTACTGTATGTCTATATATCTGTGTTCCTGTTAGTCTCTATGTACTGTATGTCTATATATCTGTGTTCCTGTTAGTCTCTATGTACTGTATGTCTATATATCTGTGTTCCTGTTAGTCTCTATGTACTGTATGTCTATATATCTGTGTTCCTGTTAGTCTCTATGTACTGTATGTCTATATCTCTGTGTTCCTGTTAGTCTCTATGTACTGTATGTCTATATATCTGTGTTCCTGTTAGTCTCTATGTACTGTATGTCTATATCTCTGTGTTCCTGTTAGTCTCTATGTACTGTGTGTCTATATCAGTGTGTTTTAACATCCTTGACTGTGTTTCTGTTAGTCTCTATGTACTGCATGTCTATATCAGTGTGTTCCTGTTAGTCTCTATGTACTGTATGTCTATATATCTGTGTTCCTGTTAGTCTCTATGTACTGTATGTCTATATATCTGTGTTCCTGTTAGTCTCTATGTACTGTATGTCTATATATCTGTGTTCCTGTTAGTCTCTATGTACTGTATGTCTATATATCTGTGTTCCTGTTAGTCTCTATGTACTGTATGTCTATATCTCTGTGTTCCTGTTAGTCTCTATGTACTGTGTGTCTATATCAGTGTGTTTTAACATCCTTGACTGTGTTTCTGTTAGTCTCTATGTACTGCATGTCTATATCAGTGTGTTCCTGTTAGTCTCTATGTACTGTATGTCTATATATCTGTGTTCCTGTTAGTCTCTATGTACTGTATGTCTATATATCTGTGTTCCTGTTAGTCTCTATGTACTGTATGTCTATATCTCTGTGTTCCTGTTAGTCTCTATGTACTGTATGTCTATATCAGTGTGTTCCTGTTAGTCTCTATGTACTGTATGTCTATATATCTGTGTTCCTGTTAGTCTCTATGTACTGTATGTCTATATCTCTGTGTTCCTGTTAGTCTCTATGTACTGTATGTCTATATCAGTGTGTTTTAACATCCTTGACTGTGTTTCTGTTAGTCTCTATGTACTGCATGTCTATATCAGTGTGTTCCTGTTAGTCTCTATGTACTGTATGTCTATATCTCTGTGTTCCTGTTAGTCTCTATGTACTGTATGTCTATATCTCTGTGTTCCTGTTAGTCTCTATGTACTGTATGTCTATATCTCTGTGTTCCTGTTAGTCTCTATGTACTGTATGTCTATATCTCTGTGTTCCTGTTAGTCTCTATGTACTGTATGTCTATATCTCTGTGTTCCTGTTAGTCTCTATGTACTGTATGTCTATATCAGTGTGTTTTAACATCCTTGACTGTGTTCATGTTAGTCTCTATGTACTGTATGTCTATATCAGTGTGTTCCTGTTAGTCTCTATGTACTGTATGTCTATATCAGTGTGTTCCTGTTAGTCTCTATGTACTGTATGTCTATATCTCTGTGTTCCTGTTAGTCTCTATGTACTGTATGTCTATATCAGTGTGTTCCTGTTAGTCTCTATGTACTGTGTCTATATCAGTGTGTTTTAACACTTCTGCCCAGTTTATTGTTGAAAGGGACCATCCCATCACAGTTTCCTCACTATCTGCTCCCCAACAGAAAGAGAGGAAGTTATGAAATGTAGCCTATTTTTAAATGCTTAACCTTGCCCAATGAATGAAGTCATTCTACTGTGTTGATCTAATAAGGACTACCGTGCTACTTGTTATCTACTGTGTTGATCTAATAAGGACTATCGTGCTACTTGTTATCTACTGTGTTGTTCTAATAAGGACTACTGTGCTACTTGTTATCTACTGTGTTGATCTAATAAGGACAACCGTGCTACTTGTTATCTACTGTGTTGATCTAATAAGGACTACCATGCTACTTGTTATCTACTGTGTTGATCTAATAAGGACTACTGTGCTACTTGTTATCTACTGTGTTGATCTAATAAGGACTACTGTGCTACTTGTTATCTACTGTGTTGATCTAATAAGGACTACTGTGCTACTTGTTATCTACTGTGTTGTTCTAATAAGGACTACCGTGCTACTTGTTATCTACTGTGTTGATCTAATAAGGACTACTGTGCTACTTGTTATCTACTGTGTTGTTCTAATAAGGACTACTGTGCTACTTGTTATCTACTGTGTTGTTCTAATAAGGACTATCGTGCTACTTGTTATCTACTGTGTTGATCTAATAAGGACTACTGTGCTACTTGTTATCTACTGTGTTGATCTAATAAGGACTACCGTGCTACTTGTTATCTACTGTGTTGATCTAATAAGGACTACTGTGCTACTTGTTATCTACAGTGTTGATCTAATAAGGACTACCGTGCTACTTGTTATCTACTGTGTTGATCTAATAAGGACAACCGTGCTACTTGTTATCTACTGTGTTGTTCTAATAAGGACTACCGTGCTACTTGTTATCTACTGTGTTGTTCTAATAAGGACTACCGTGCTACTTGTTATCTACTGTGTTGATCTAATAAGGACAACCGTGCTACTTGTTATCTACTGTGTTGTTCTAATAAGGACTACCGTGCTACTTGTTATCTACTATGTTGTTCTAATAAGGACTACCGTGCTACTTGTTATCTACTGTGTTGATCTAATAAGGACTATCGTGCTACTTGTTATCTACTGTGTTGATCTAATAAGGACAACCGTGCTACTTGTTATCTAATGTGTTGATCTAATAAGGACTACCGTGCTACTTGTTATCTACTGTGTTGTTCTAATAAGGACTACCGTGCTACTTGTTATCTACTGTGTTGATCTAATAAGGACTATCGTGCTACTTGTTATCTACTGTGTTGATCTAATAAGGACAACCGTGCTACTTGTTATCTACTGTGTTGATCTAATAAGGACTACTGTGCTACTTGTTATCTACTGTGTTGTTCTAATAAGGACTATCGTGCTACTTGTTATCTACTGTGTTGATCTAATAAGGACTACCGTGCTACTTGTTATCTACTGTGTTGTTCTAATAAGGACTACTGTGCTACTTGTTATCTACAGTGTTGATCTAATAAGGACTACCGTGCTACTTGTTATCTACTGTGTTGATCTAATAAGGACTACCGTGCTACTTGTTATCTACTGTGTTGATCTAATAAGGACTACTGTGCTACTTGTTATCTACTGTGTTGATCTAATAAGGACTACCGTGCTACTTGTTATCTACTGTGTTGATCTAATAAGGACTACCGTGCTACTTGTTATCTACTGTGTTGTTCTAATAAGGACTACTGTGCTACTTGTTATCTACTGTGTTGTTCTAATAAGGACTACCGTGCTACTTGTTATCTACTGTGTTGATCTAATAAGGACTACCGTTCTACTTGTTATCTACTGTGTTGTTCTAATAAGGACTACCGTGCTACTTGTTATCTACTGTGTTGATCTAATGAGGACTATCGTGCTACTTGTTATCTACTGTGTTGATCTAATAAGGACAACCGTGCTACTTGTTATCTACTGTGTTGATCTAATAAGGACTACCGTGCTACTTGTTATCTACTGTGTTGATCTAATAAGGACTATCGTGCTACTTGTTATCTACTGTGTTGATCTAATAAGGACAACCGTGCTACTTGTTATCTACTGTGTTGATCTAATAAGGACTACCGTGCTACTTGTTATCTACTGTGTTGTTCTAATAAGGACTACCGTGCTACTTGTTATCTACTGTGTTGATCTAATAAGGACTATCGTGCTACTTGTTATCTACTGTGTTGATCTAATAAGGACAACCGTGCTACTTGTTATCTACTGTGTTGATCTAATAAGGACTACCGTGCTACTTGTTATCTACTGTGTTGATCTAATAAGGACAACTGTGCTACTTGTTATCTACTGTGTTGATCTAATAAGGACAACCGTGCTACTTGTTATCTACTGTGTTGATCTAATAAGGACAACCGTGCTACTTGTTATCTACTGTGTTGTTCTAATAAGGACTATCGTGCTACTTGTTATCTACTGTGTTGATCTAATAAGGACAACCGTGCTACTTGTTATCTACTGTGTTGATCTAATAAGGACTACCGTGCTACTTGTTATCTACTGTGTTGTTCTAATAAGGACTACCGTGCTACTTGTTATCTACTGTGTTGATCTAATAAGGACTATCGTGCTACTTGTTATCTACTGTGTTGATCTAATAAGGACAACTGTGCTACTTGTTATCTACTGTGTTGATCTAATAAGGACTACCGTTCTACTTGTTATCTACTGTGTTGATCTAATAAGGACTACTGTGCTACTTGTTATCTACTGTGTTGATCTAATAAGGACTACCGTGCTACTTGTTATCTACTGTGTTGTTCAAATAAGGACTACTGTGCTACTTGTTATCTACTGTGTTGATCTAATAAGGACTACTGTGCTACTTGTTATCTACTGTGTTGATCTAATAAGGACTACCGTGCTACTTGTTATCTACTGTGTTGTTCAAATAAGGACTACTGTGCTACTTGTTATCTACTGTGTTGATCTAATAAGGACTACTGTGCTACTTGTTATCTACTGTGTTGATCTAATAAGGACTACCATGCTACTTGTTATCTACTGTGTTGTTCTAATAAGGACTACCGTGCTACTTGTTATCTACTGTGTTGATCTAATAAGGACTACTGTGCTACTTGTTATCTACTGTGTTGTTCTAATAAGGACTACTGTGCTACTTGTTATCTACTGTGTTGTTCTAATAAGGACTACCGTGCTACTTGTCATCTACTGTGTTGATCTAATAAGGACTACTGTGCTACTTGTTATCTACTGTGTTGATCTAGTAAGGACTACCGTGCTACTTGTTATCTACTGTGTTGATCTAATAAGGACTACCGTGCTACTTGTTATCTACTGTGTTGATCTAATAAGGACAACCGTGCTACTTGTTATCTACTGTGTTGTTCTAATAAGGACTACCGTGCTACTTGTTATCTACTGTGTTGATCTAATAAGGACTATCGTGCTACTTGTTATCTACTGTGTTGATCTAATAAGGACAACTGTGCTACTTGTTATCTACTGTGTTGATCTAATAAGGACTACCGTGCTACTTGTTATCTACTGTGTTTTTCTAATAAGGACTACCGTGCTACTTGTTATCTACTGTGTTGATCTAATAAGGACTATCGTGCTACTTGTTATCTACTGTGTTGATCTAATAAGGACAACTGTGCTACTTGTTATCTACTGTGTTGATCTAATAAGGACTACTGTTCTACTTGTTATCTACTGTGTTGTTCTAATAAGGACTATCGTGCTACTTGTTATCTACTGTGTTGATCTAATAAGGACTACTGTGCTACTTGTTATCTACTGTGTTGATCTAATATGGACTACCGTGCTACTTGTTATCTACTGTGTTGTTCAAATAAGGACTACCGTGCTACTTGTTATCTATTGTGTTGATCTAATAAGGACTACTGTGCTACTTGTTATCTACTGTGTTGATCTAATAAGGACTACCATGCTACTTGTTATCTACTGTGTTGTTCTAATAAGGACTACTGTGCTACTTGTTATCTACTGTGTTGATCTAATAAGGACTACTGTGCTACTTGTTATCTACTGTGTTGTTCTAATAAGGACTACTGTGCTACTTGTTATCTACTGTGTTGTTCTAATAAGGACTACCGTGCTACTTGTTATCTACTGTGTTGATCTAATAAGGACTACTGTGCTACTTGTTATCTACTGTGTTGATCTAGTAAGGACTACCGTGCTACTTGTTATCTACTGTGTTGATCTAATAAGGACTACCGTGCTACTTGTTATCTACTGTGTTGATCTAATAAGGACAACCGTGCTACTTGTTATCTACTGTGTTGTTCTAATAAGGACTACCGTGCTACTTGTTATCTACTGTGTTGATCTAATAAGGACTATCGTGCTACTTGTTATCTACTGTGTTGATCTAATAAGGACAACCGTGCTACTTGTTATCTACTGTGTTGATCTAATAAGGACTACCGTGCTACTTGTTATCTACTGTGTTGATCTAATAAGGACAACCGTGCTACTTGTTATCTACTGTGTTGTTCTAATAAGGACTACCGTGCTACTTGTTATCTACTGTGTTGATCTAATAAGGACAACCGTGCTACTTGTTATCTACTGTGTTGTTCTAATAAGGACTACCGTGCTACTTGTTATCTACTATGTTGTTCTAATAAGGACTACCGTGCTACTTGTTATCTACTGTGTTGATCTAATAAGGACTATCGTGCTACTTGTTATCTACTGTGTTGATCTAATAAGGACAACCGTGCTACTTGTTATCTAATGTGTTGATCTAATAAGGACTACCGTGCTACTTGTTATCTACTGTGTTGTTCTAATAAGGACTACCGTGCTACTTGTTATCTACTGTGTTGATCTAATAAGGACTATCGTGCTACTTGTTATCTACTGTGTTGATCTAATAAGGACAACCGTGCTACTTGTTATCTACTGTGTTGATCTAATAAGGACTACTGTGCTACTTGTTATCTACTGTGTTGTTCTAATAAGGACTATCGTGCTACTTGTTATCTACTGTGTTGATCTAATAAGGACTACCGTGCTACTTGTTATCTACTGTGTTGTTCTAATAAGGACTACTGTGCTACTTGTTATCTACAGTGTTGATCTAATAAGGACTACCGTGCTACTTGTTATCTACTGTGTTGATCTAATAAGGACTACCGTGCTACTTGTTATCTACTGTGTTGATCTAATAAGGACTACTGTGCTACTTGTTATCTACTGTGTTGATCTAATAAGGACTACCGTGCTACTTGTTATCTACTGTGTTGATCTAATAAGGACTACCGTGCTACTTGTTATCTACTGTGTTGTTCTAATAAGGACTACTGTGCTACTTGTTATCTACTGTGTTGTTCTAATAAGGACTACCGTGCTACTTGTTATCTACTGTGTTGATCTAATAAGGACTACCGTTCTACTTGTTATCTACTGTGTTGTTCTAATAAGGACTACCGTGCTACTTGTTATCTACTGTGTTGATCTAATGAGGACTATCGTGCTACTTGTTATCTACTGTGTTGATCTAATAAGGACAACCGTGCTACTTGTTATCTACTGTGTTGATCTAATAAGGACTACCGTGCTACTTGTTATCTACTGTGTTGATCTAATAAGGACTATCGTGCTACTTGTTATCTACTGTGTTGATCTAATAAGGACAACCGTGCTACTTGTTATCTACTGTGTTGATCTAATAAGGACTACCGTGCTACTTGTTATCTACTGTGTTGTTCTAATAAGGACTACCGTGCTACTTGTTATCTACTGTGTTGATCTAATAAGGACTATCGTGCTACTTGTTATCTACTGTGTTGATCTAATAAGGACAACCGTGCTACTTGTTATCTACTGTGTTGATCTAATAAGGACTACCGTGCTACTTGTTATCTACTGTGTTGATCTAATAAGGACAACTGTGCTACTTGTTATCTACTGTGTTGATCTAATAAGGACAACCGTGCTACTTGTTATCTACTGTGTTGATCTAATAAGGACAACCGTGCTACTTGTTATCTATTGTGTTGATCTAATAAGGACTACTGTGCTACTTGTTATCTACTGTGTTGATCTAATAAGGACTACCATGCTACTTGTTATCTACTGTGTTGTTCTAATAAGGACTACCGTGCTACTTGTTATCTACTGTGTTGTTCTAATAAGGACTACCGTGCTACTTGTTATCTACTGTGTTGATCTAATAAGGACTATCGTGCTACTTGTTATCTACTGTGTTGATCTAATAAGGACAACCGTGCTACTTGTTATCTACTGTGTTGATCTAATAAGGACAACCGTGCTACTTGTTATCTACTGTGTTGATCTAATAAGGACTACCGTGCTACTTGTTATCTATTGTGTTGATCTAATAAGGACTACTGTGCTACTTGTTATCTACTGTGTTGATCTAATAAGGACTACCATGCTACTTGTTATCTACTGTGTTGTTCTAATAAGGACTACCGTGCTACTTGTTATCTACTGTGTTGATCTAATAAGGACTACTGTGCTACTTGTTATCTACTGTGTTGTTCTAATAAGGACTACTGTGCTACTTGTTATCTACTGTGTTGTTCTAATAAGGACTACCGTGCTACTTGTTATCTACTGTGTTGATCTAATAAGGACTACTGTGCTACTTGTTATCTACTGTGTTGATCTAGTAAGGACTACCGTGCTACTTGTTATCTACTGTGTTGATCTAATAAGGACTACCGTGCTACTTGTTATCTACTGTGTTGATCTAATAAGGACAACCGTGCTACTTGTTATCTACTGTGTTGTTCTAATAAGGACTACCGTGCTACTTGTTATCTACTGTGTTGATCTAATAAGGACTATCGTGCTACTTGTTATCTACTGTGTTGATCTAATAAGGACAACCGTGCTACTTGTTATCTACTGTGTTGATCTAATAAGGACTACCGTGCTACTTGTTATCTACTGTGTTGTTCTAATAAGGACTACCGTGCTACTTGTTATCTACTGTGTTGATCTAATAAGGACTATCGTGCTAGTTGTTATCTACTGTGTTGATCTAATAAGGACTACCGTGCTACTTGTTATCTACTGTGTTGATCTAATAAGGACTACTGTGCTACTTGTTATCTACTGTGTTGATCTAATAAGGACTACCGTGCTACTTGTTATCTACTGTGTTGTTCTAATAAGGACTACCGTGCTACGTGTTATCTACTGTGTTGATCTAATAAGGACTACCGTGCTACTTGTTATCTACTGTGTTGATCTAATAAGGACTACCGTGCTACTTGTTATCTACTGTGTTGTTCTAATAAGGACTACCGTGCTACTTGTTATCTACTGTGTTGATCTAATAAGGACTATCGTGCTACTTGTTATCTACTGTGTTGATCTAATAAGGACTACTGTGCTACTTGTTATCTACTGTGTTGTTCTAATAAGGACTACTGTGCTACTTGTTATCTACTGTGTTGTTCTAATAAGGACTACCGTGCTACTTGTTATCTACTGTGTTGATCTAATAAGGACTACTGTGCTACTTGTTATCTACTGTGTTGATCTAGTAAGGACTACCGTGCTACTTGTTATCTACTGTGTTGATCTAATAAGGACTACCGTGCTACTTGTTATCTACTGTGTTGATCTAATGACAACCGTGCTACTTGTTATCTACTGTGTTGTTCTAATAAGGACTACCGTGCTACTTGTTATCTACTGTGTTGATCTAATAAGGACTATCGTGCTACTTGTTATCTACTGTGTTGATCTAATAAGGACAACCGTGCTACTTGTTATCTACTGTGTTGATCTAATAAGGACTACCGTGCTACTTGTTATCTACTGTGTTGTTCTAATAAGGACTACCGTGCTACTTGTTATCTACTGTGTTGATCTAATAAGGACTATCGTGCTAGTTGTTATCTACTGTGTTGATCTAATAAGGACTACCGTGCTACTTGTTATCTACTGTGTTGATCTAATAAGGACTACTGTGCTACTTGTTATCTACTGTGTTGATCTAATAAGGACTACTGTGCTACTTGTTATCTACTGTGTTGATCTAATAAGGACTACCGTGCTACTTGTTATCTACTGTGTTGTTCTAATAAGGACTACCGTGCTACGTGTTATCTACTGTGTTGATCTAATAAGGACTACCGTGCTACTTGTTATCTACTGTGTTGATCTAATAAGGACTACCGTGCTACTTGTTATCTACTGTGTTGTTCTAATAAGGACTACCGTGCTACTTGTTATCTACTGTGTTGATCTAATAAGGACTATCGTGCTACTTGTTATCTACTGTGTTGATCTAATAAGGACAACCGTGCTACTTGTTATCTACTGTGTTGATCTAATAAGGACTACCGTTCTACTTGTTATCTACTGTGTTGTTCTAATAAGGACTATCGTGCTACTTGTTATCTACTGTGTTGATCTAATAAGGACTACTGTGCTACTTGTTATCTACTGTGTTGATCCAATAAGGACTACCGTGCTACTTGTTATCTACTGTGTTGATCCAATAAGGACTACCGTGCTACTTGTTATCTACTGTGTTGTTCTAATAAGGACTACTGTGCTACTTGTTATCTACTGTGTTGATCTAGTAAGGACTACCGTGCTACTTGTTATCTACTGTGTTGATCTAATAAGGACTACTGTGCTACTTGTTATCTACTGTGTTGATCTAATAAGGACTACCGTGCTACTTGTTATCTACTGTGTTGATCTAATAAGGACTATCGTGCTACTTGTTATCTACTGTGTTGATCTAATAAGGACTACCGTGCTACTTGTTATCTACTGTGTTGATCTAATAAGGACTACTGTGCTACTTGTTATCTACTGTGTTGTTCTAATAAGGACTACTGTGCTACTTGTTATCTACTGTGTTGTTCTAATAAGGACTACCGTGCTACTTGTTATCTACTGTGTTGATCTAATAAGGACTACTGTGCTACTTGTTATCTACTGTGTTGATCTAGTAAGGACTACCGTGCTACTTGTTATCTACTGTGTTGATCTAATAAGGACTACCGTGCTACTTGTTATCTACTGTGTTGATCTAATGACAACCGTGCTACTTGTTATCTACTGTGTTGTTCTAATAAGGACTACCGTGCTACTTGTTATCTACTGTGTTGATCTAATAAGGACTATCGTGCTACTTGTTATCTACTGTGTTGATCTAATAAGGACAACCGTGCTACTTGTTATCTACTGTGTTGATCTAATAAGGACTACCGTGCTACTTGTTATCTACTGTGTTGATCTAATAAGGACTATCGTGCTAGTTGTTATCTACTGTGTTGATCTAATAAGGACTACCGTGCTACTTGTTATCTACTGTGTTGATCTAATAAGGACTACTGTGCTACTTGTTATCTACTGTGTTGATCTAATAAGGACTACTGTGCTACTTGTTATCTACTGTGTTGATCTAATAAGGACTACCGTGCTACTTGTTATCTACTGTGTTGTTCTAATAAGGACTACCGTGCTACGTGTTATCTACTGTGTTGATCTAATAAGGACTACCGTGCTACTTGTTATCTACTGTGTTGATCTAATAAGGACTACCGTGCTACTTGTTATCTACTGTGTTGTTCTAATAAGGACTACCGTGCTACTTGTTATCTACTGTGTTGATCTAATAAGGACTATCGTGCTACTTGTTATCTACTGTGTTGATCTAATAAGGACAACCGTGCTACTTGTTATCTACTGTGTTGATCTAATAAGGACTACCGTTCTACTTGTTATCTACTGTGTTGTTCTAATAAGGACTATCGTGCTACTTGTTATCTACTGTGTTGATCTAATAAGGACTACTGTGCTACTTGTTATCTACTGTGTTGATCCAATAAGGACTACCGTGCTACTTGTTATCTACTGTGTTGTTCTAATAAGGACTACCGTGCTACTTGTTATCTACTGTGTTGATCTAATAAGGACTACTGTGCTACTTGTTATCTACTGTGTTGATCTAGTAAGGACTACCGTGCTACTTGTTATCTACTGTGTTGATCTAATAAGGACTACTGTGCTACTTGTTATCTACTGTGTTGATCTAATAAGGACTACCGTGCTACTTGTTATCTACTGTGTTGATCTAATAAGGACTATCGTGCTACTTGTTATCTACTGTGTTGATCTAATAAGGACTACCGTGCTACTTGTTATCTACTGTGTTGATCTAATAAGGACAACCGTGCTACTTGTTATCTACTGTGTTGTTCTAATAAGGACTACCGTGCTACTTGTTATCTACTGTGTTGATCTAATAAGGACTATCGTGCTACTTGTTATCTACTGTGTTGATCTAATAAGGACAACCGTGCTACTTGTTATCTACTGTGTTGATCTAATAAGGACTACCGTGCTACTTGTTATCTACTGTGTTGTTCTAATAAGGACTACCGTGCTACTTGTTATCTACTGTGTTGATATAATAAGGACTATCGTGCTAGTTGTTATCTACTGTGTTGATCTAATAAGGACTACCGTGCTACTTGTTATCTACTGTGTTGATCTAATAAGGACTACTGTGCTACTTGTTATCTACTGTGTTGATCTAATAAGGACTACCGTGCTACTTGTTATCTACTGTGTTGTTCTAATAAGGACTACCGTGCTACTTGTTATCTACTGTGTTGATCTAATAAGGACTACTGTGCTACTTGTTATCTACTGTGTTGATCTAGTAAGGACTACCGTGCTACTTGTTATCTACTGTGTTGATCTAATAAGGACTACCGTGCTACTTGTTATCTACTGTGTTGATCTAATAAGGACAACCGTGCTACTTGTTATCTACTGTGTTGTTCTAATAAGGACTACCGTGCTACTTGTTATCTACTGTGTTGATCTAATAAGGACTATCGTGCTACTTGTTATCTACTGTGTTGATCTAATAAGGACAACCGTGCTACTTGTTATCTACTGTGTTGATCTAATAAGGACTACCGTGCTACTTGTTATCTACTGTGTTGTTCTAATAAGGACTACCGTGCTACTTGTTATCTACTGTGTTGATCTAATAAGGACTATCGTGCTAGTTGTTATCTACTGTGTTGATCTAATAAGGACTACCGTGCTACTTGTTATCTACTGTGTTGATCTAATAAGGACTACTGTGCTACTTGTTATCTACTGTGTTGATCTAATAAGGACTACTGTGCTACTTGTTATCTACTGTGTTGATCTAATAAGGACTACTGTGCTACTTGTTATCTACTGTGTTGATCTAATAAGGACTACCGTGCTACTTGTTATCTACTGTGTTGTTCTAATAAGGACTACCGTGCTACGTGTTATCTACTGTGTTGATCTAATAAGGACTACCGTGCTACTTGTTATCTACTGTGTTGATCTAATAAGGACTACCGTGCTACTTGTTATCTACTGTGTTGTTCTAATAAGGACTACCGTGCTACTTGTTATCTACTGTGTTGATCTAATAAGGACTATCGTGCTACTTGTTATCTACTGTGTTGATCTAATAAGGACAACCGTGCTACTTGTTATCTACTGTGTTGTTCTAATAAGGACTACCGTTCTACTTGTTATCTACTGTGTTGTTCTAATAAGGACTATTGTGCTACTTGTTATCTACTGTGTTGATCTAATAAGGACTACTGTGCTACTTGTTATCTACTGTGTTGATCCAATAAGGACTACCGTGCTACTTGTTATCTACTGTGTTGTTCTAATAAGGACTACCGTGCTAGTTGTTATCTACTGTGTTGATCTAATAAGGACTACCGTGCTACTTGTTATCTACTGTGTTGTTCTAATAAGGACTACCGTGCTACTTGTTATCTACTGTGTTGATCTAATAAGGACTATCGTGCTAGTTGTTATCTACTGTGTTGATCTAATAAGGACTACCGTGCTACTTGTTATCTACTGTGTTGATCTAATAAGGACTACTGTGCTACTTGTTATCTACTGTGTTGATCTAATAAGGACTACTGTGCTACTTGTTATCTACTGTGTTGATCTAATAAGGACTACTGTGCTACTTGTTATCTACTGTGTTGATCTAATAAGGACTACCGTGCTACTTGTTATCTACTGTGTTGTTCTAATAAGGACTACCGTGCTACGTGTTATCTACTGTGTTGATCTAATAAGGACTACCGTGCTACTTGTTATCTACTGTGTTGATCTAATAAGGACTACCGTGCTACTTGTTATCTACTGTGTTGTTCTAATAAGGACTACCGTGCTACTTGTTATCTACTGTGTTGATCTAATAAGGACTATCGTGCTACTTGTTATCTACTGTGTTGATCTAATAAGGACAACCGTGCTACTTGTTATCTACTGTGTTGATCTAATAAGGACTACCGTTCTACTTGTTATCTACTGTGTTGTTCTAATAAGGACTATCGTGCTACTTGTTATCTACTGTGTTGATCTAATAAGGACTACTGTGCTACTTGTTATCTACTGTGTTGATCCAATAAGGACTACCGTGCTACTTGTTATCTACTGTGTTGTTCTAATAAGGACTACCGTGCTAGTTGTTATCTACTGTGTTGATCTAATAAGGACTACTGTGCTACTTGTTATCTACTGTGTTGATCTAATAAGGACTACTGTGCTACTTGTTATCTACTGTGTTGTTCTAATAAGGACTACCGTGCTACTTGTTATCTACTGTGTTGATCTAATAAGGACTACTGTGCTACTTGTTATCTACTGTGTTGATCTAGTAAGGACTACCGTGCTACTTGTTATCTACTGTGTTGATCTAATAAGGACTACTGTGCTACTTGTTATCTACTGTGTTGATCTAATAAGGACTACCGTGCTACTTGTTATCTACTGTGTTGATCTAATAAGGACTATCGTGCTACTTGTTATCTACTGTGTTGATCTAATAAGGACAACCGTGCTACTTGTTATCTACTGTGTTGATCTAATAAGGACTACCGTGCTACTTGTTATCTACTGTGTTGATCTAATAAGGACTATCGTGCTACTTGTTATCTACTGTGTTGATCTAATAAGGACTACCGTGCTACTTGTTATCTACTGTGTTGATCTAATAAGGACTACTGTGCTACTTGTTATCTACTGTGTTGATCTAATAAGGACTACTGTGCTACTTGTTATCTACTGTGTTGATCTAATAAGGACTACTGTGCTACTTGTTATCTACTGTGTTGATCTAATAAGGACTACCGTGCTACTTGTTATCTACTGTGTTGTTCTAATAAGGACTACCGTGCTACGTGTTATCTACTGTGTTGATCTAATAAGGACTATCGTGCTACTTGTTATCTACTGTGTTGATCTAATAAGGACTACCGTGCTACTTGTTATCTACTGTGTTGTTCTAATAAGGACTACCGTGCTACTTGTTATCTACTGTGTTGATCTAATAAGGACTACTGTGCTACTTGTTATCTACTGTGTTGATCTAATAAGGACAACCGTGCTACTTGTTATCTACTGTGTTGATCTAATAAGGACTACCGTGCTACTTGTTATCTACTGTGTTGTTCTAATAAGGACTATCGTGCTACTTGTTATCTACTGTGTTGATCTAATAAGGACAACCGTGCTACTTGTTATCTACTGTGTTGATCTAATAAGGACTACTGTGCTACTTGTTATCTACTGTGTTGTTCTAATAAGGACTATCGTGCTACTTGTTATCTACTGTGTTGATCTAATAAGGACTACCGTGCTACTTGTTATCTACTGTGTTGTTCTAATAAGGACTACTGTGCTACTTGTTATCTACAGTGTTGATCTAATAAGGACTACCGTGCTACTTGTTATCTACTGTGTTGATCTAATAAGGACTACCGTGCTACTTGTTATCTACTGTGTTGATCTAATAAGGACTACTGTGCTACTTGTTATCTACTGTGTTGATCTAATAAGGACTACCGTGCTACTTGTTATCTACTGTGTTGATCTAATAAGGACTACCGTGCTACTTGTTATCTACTGTGTTGTTCTAATAAGGACTACTGTGCTACTTGTTATCTACTGTGTTGTTCTAATAAGGACTACCGTGCTACTTGTTATCTACTGTGTTGATCTAATAAGGACTACCGTTCTACTTGTTATCTACTGTGTTGTTCTAATAAGGACTACCGTGCTACTTGTTATCTACTGTGTTGATCTAATGAGGACTATCGTGCTACTTGTTATCTACTGTGTTGATCTAATAAGGACAACCGTGCTACTTGTTATCTACTGTGTTGATCTAATAAGGACTACCGTGCTACTTGTTATCTACTGTGTTGATCTAATAAGGACTATCGTGCTACTTGTTATCTACTGTGTTGATCTAATAAGGACAACCGTGCTACTTGTTATCTACTGTGTTGATCTAATAAGGACTACCGTGCTACTTGTTATCTACTGTGTTGTTCTAATAAGGACTACCGTGCTACTTGTTATCTACTGTGTTGATCTAATAAGGACTATCGTGCTACTTGTTATCTACTGTGTTGATCTAATAAGGACAACCGTGCTACTTGTTATCTACTGTGTTGATCTAATAAGGACTACCGTGCTACTTGTTATCTACTGTGTTGATCTAATAAGGACAACTGTGCTACTTGTTATCTACTGTGTTGATCTAATAAGGACAACCGTGCTACTTGTTATCTACTGTGTTGATCTAATAAGGACAACCGTGCTACTTGTTATCTATTGTGTTGATCTAATAAGGACTACTGTGCTACTTGTTATCTACTGTGTTGATCTAATAAGGACTACCATGCTACTTGTTATCTACTGTGTTGTTCTAATAAGGACTACCGTGCTACTTGTTATCTACTGTGTTGTTCTAATAAGGACTACCGTGCTACTTGTTATCTACTGTGTTGATCTAATAAGGACTATCGTGCTACTTGTTATCTACTGTGTTGATCTAATAAGGACAACCGTGCTACTTGTTATCTACTGTGTTGATCTAATAAGGACAACCGTGCTACTTGTTATCTACTGTGTTGATCTAATAAGGACTACCGTGCTACTTGTTATCTATTGTGTTGATCTAATAAGGACTACTGTGCTACTTGTTATCTACTGTGTTGATCTAATAAGGACTACCATGCTACTTGTTATCTACTGTGTTGTTCTAATAAGGACTACCGTGCTACTTGTTATCTACTGTGTTGATCTAATAAGGACTACTGTGCTACTTGTTATCTACTGTGTTGTTCTAATAAGGACTACTGTGCTACTTGTTATCTACTGTGTTGTTCTAATAAGGACTACCGTGCTACTTGTTATCTACTGTGTTGATCTAATAAGGACTACTGTGCTACTTGTTATCTACTGTGTTGATCTAGTAAGGACTACCGTGCTACTTGTTATCTACTGTGTTGATCTAATAAGGACTACCGTGCTACTTGTTATCTACTGTGTTGATCTAATAAGGACAACCGTGCTACTTGTTATCTACTGTGTTGTTCTAATAAGGACTACCGTGCTACTTGTTATCTACTGTGTTGATCTAATAAGGACTATCGTGCTACTTGTTATCTACTGTGTTGATCTAATAAGGACAACCGTGCTACTTGTTATCTACTGTGTTGATCTAATAAGGACTACCGTGCTACTTGTTATCTACTGTGTTGTTCTAATAAGGACTACCGTGCTACTTGTTATCTACTGTGTTGATCTAATAAGGACTATCGTGCTAGTTGTTATCTACTGTGTTGATCTAATAAGGACTACCGTGCTACTTGTTATCTACTGTGTTGATCTAATAAGGACTACTGTGCTACTTGTTATCTACTGTGTTGATCTAATAAGGACTACCGTGCTACTTGTTATCTACTGTGTTGTTCTAATAAGGACTACCGTGCTACGTGTTATCTACTGTGTTGATCTAATAAGGACTACCGTGCTACTTGTTATCTACTGTGTTGATCTAATAAGGACTACCGTGCTACTTGTTATCTACTGTGTTGTTCTAATAAGGACTACCGTGCTACTTGTTATCTACTGTGTTGATCTAATAAGGACTATCGTGCTACTTGTTATCTACTGTGTTGATCTAATAAGGACTACTGTGCTACTTGTTATCTACTGTGTTGTTCTAATAAGGACTACTGTGCTACTTGTTATCTACTGTGTTGTTCTAATAAGGACTACCGTGCTACTTGTTATCTACTGTGTTGATCTAATAAGGACTACTGTGCTACTTGTTATCTACTGTGTTGATCTAGTAAGGACTACCGTGCTACTTGTTATCTACTGTGTTGATCTAATAAGGACTACCGTGCTACTTGTTATCTACTGTGTTGATCTAATGACAACCGTGCTACTTGTTATCTACTGTGTTGTTCTAATAAGGACTACCGTGCTACTTGTTATCTACTGTGTTGATCTAATAAGGACTATCGTGCTACTTGTTATCTACTGTGTTGATCTAATAAGGACAACCGTGCTACTTGTTATCTACTGTGTTGATCTAATAAGGACTACCGTGCTACTTGTTATCTACTGTGTTGTTCTAATAAGGACTACCGTGCTACTTGTTATCTACTGTGTTGATCTAATAAGGACTATCGTGCTAGTTGTTATCTACTGTGTTGATCTAATAAGGACTACCGTGCTACTTGTTATCTACTGTGTTGATCTAATAAGGACTACTGTGCTACTTGTTATCTACTGTGTTGATCTAATAAGGACTACTGTGCTACTTGTTATCTACTGTGTTGATCTAATAAGGACTACCGTGCTACTTGTTATCTACTGTGTTGTTCTAATAAGGACTACCGTGCTACGTGTTATCTACTGTGTTGATCTAATAAGGACTACCGTGCTACTTGTTATCTACTGTGTTGATCTAATAAGGACTACCGTGCTACTTGTTATCTACTGTGTTGTTCTAATAAGGACTACCGTGCTACTTGTTATCTACTGTGTTGATCTAATAAGGACTATCGTGCTACTTGTTATCTACTGTGTTGATCTAATAAGGACAACCGTGCTACTTGTTATCTACTGTGTTGATCTAATAAGGACTACCGTTCTACTTGTTATCTACTGTGTTGTTCTAATAAGGACTATCGTGCTACTTGTTATCTACTGTGTTGATCTAATAAGGACTACTGTGCTACTTGTTATCTACTGTGTTGATCCAATAAGGACTACCGTGCTACTTGTTATCTACTGTGTTGTTCTAATAAGGACTACCGTGCTACTTGTTATCTACTGTGTTGATCTAATAAGGACTACTGTGCTACTTGTTATCTACTGTGTTGATCTAGTAAGGACTACCGTGCTACTTGTTATCTACTGTGTTGATCTAATAAGGACTACTGTGCTACTTGTTATCTACTGTGTTGATCTAATAAGGACTACCGTGCTACTTGTTATCTACTGTGTTGATCTAATAAGGACTATCGTGCTACTTGTTATCTACTGTGTTGATCTAATAAGGACTACCGTGCTACTTGTTATCTACTGTGTTGATCTAATAAGGACAACCGTGCTACTTGTTATCTACTGTGTTGTTCTAATAAGGACTACCGTGCTACTTGTTATCTACTGTGTTGATCTAATAAGGACTATCGTGCTACTTGTTATCTACTGTGTTGATCTAATAAGGACAACCGTGCTACTTGTTATCTACTGTGTTGATCTAATAAGGACTACCGTGCTACTTGTTATCTACTGTGTTGTTCTAATAAGGACTACCGTGCTACTTGTTATCTACTGTGTTGATCTAATAAGGACTATCGTGCTAGTTGTTATCTACTGTGTTGATCTAATAAGGACTACCGTGCTACTTGTTATCTACTGTGTTGATCTAATAAGGACTACTGTGCTACTTG
Source organism: Oncorhynchus mykiss (assembly GCF_057628025.1). Taxonomy (NCBI): domain Eukaryota; kingdom Metazoa; phylum Chordata; class Actinopteri; order Salmoniformes; family Salmonidae; genus Oncorhynchus; species Oncorhynchus mykiss. The sequence continues at coordinate 88,931,561 of NC_143029.1, read as the reverse complement.
TTATCTACTGTGTTGATCTAATAAGGACTACCGTGCTACTTGTTATCTACTGTGTTGTTCTAATAAGGACTACCGTGCTACTTGTTATCTACTGTGTTGATCTAATAAGGACTACTGTGCTACTTGTTATCTACTGTGTTGATCTAGTAAGGACTACCGTGCTACTTGTTATCTACTGTGTTGATCTAATAAGGACTACCGTGCTACTTGTTATCTACTGTGTTGATCTAATAAGGACAACCGTGCTACTTGTTATCTACTGTGTTGTTCTAATAAGGACTACCGTGCTACTTGTTATCTACTGTGTTGATCTAATAAGGACTATCGTGCTACTTGTTATCTACTGTGTTGATCTAATAAGGACAACCGTGCTACTTGTTATCTACTGTGTTGATCTAATAAGGACTACCGTGCTACTTGTTATCTACTGTGTTGTTCTAATAAGGACTACCGTGCTACTTGTTATCTACTGTGTTGATCTAATAAGGACTATCGTGCTAGTTGTTATCTACTGTGTTGATCTAATAAGGACTACCGTGCTACTTGTTATCTACTGTGTTGATCTAATAAGGACTACTGTGCTACTTGTTATCTACTGTGTTGATCTAATAAGGACTACTGTGCTACTTGTTATCTACTGTGTTGATCTAATAAGGACTACTGTGCTACTTGTTATCTACTGTGTTGATCTAATAAGGACTACCGTGCTACTTGTTATCTACTGTGTTGTTCTAATAAGGACTACCGTGCTACGTGTTATCTACTGTGTTGATCTAATAAGGACTACCGTGCTACTTGTTATCTACTGTGTTGATCTAATAAGGACTACCGTGCTACTTGTTATCTACTGTGTTGTTCTAATAAGGACTACCGTGCTACTTGTTATCTACTGTGTTGATCTAATAAGGACTATCGTGCTACTTGTTATCTACTGTGTTGATCTAATAAGGACAACCGTGCTACTTGTTATCTACTGTGTTGTTCTAATAAGGACTACCGTTCTACTTGTTATCTACTGTGTTGTTCTAATAAGGACTATTGTGCTACTTGTTATCTACTGTGTTGATCTAATAAGGACTACTGTGCTACTTGTTATCTACTGTGTTGATCCAATAAGGACTACCGTGCTACTTGTTATCTACTGTGTTGTTCTAATAAGGACTACCGTGCTAGTTGTTATCTACTGTGTTGATCTAATAAGGACTACCGTGCTACTTGTTATCTACTGTGTTGTTCTAATAAGGACTACCGTGCTACTTGTTATCTACTGTGTTGATCTAATAAGGACTATCGTGCTAGTTGTTATCTACTGTGTTGATCTAATAAGGACTACCGTGCTACTTGTTATCTACTGTGTTGATCTAATAAGGACTACTGTGCTACTTGTTATCTACTGTGTTGATCTAATAAGGACTACTGTGCTACTTGTTATCTACTGTGTTGATCTAATAAGGACTACTGTGCTACTTGTTATCTACTGTGTTGATCTAATAAGGACTACCGTGCTACTTGTTATCTACTGTGTTGTTCTAATAAGGACTACCGTGCTACGTGTTATCTACTGTGTTGATCTAATAAGGACTACCGTGCTACTTGTTATCTACTGTGTTGATCTAATAAGGACTACCGTGCTACTTGTTATCTACTGTGTTGTTCTAATAAGGACTACCGTGCTACTTGTTATCTACTGTGTTGATCTAATAAGGACTATCGTGCTACTTGTTATCTACTGTGTTGATCTAATAAGGACAACCGTGCTACTTGTTATCTACTGTGTTGATCTAATAAGGACTACCGTTCTACTTGTTATCTACTGTGTTGTTCTAATAAGGACTATCGTGCTACTTGTTATCTACTGTGTTGATCTAATAAGGACTACTGTGCTACTTGTTATCTACTGTGTTGATCCAATAAGGACTACCGTGCTACTTGTTATCTACTGTGTTGTTCTAATAAGGACTACCGTGCTAGTTGTTATCTACTGTGTTGATCTAATAAGGACTACTGTGCTACTTGTTATCTACTGTGTTGATCTAATAAGGACTACTGTGCTACTTGTTATCTACTGTGTTGTTCTAATAAGGACTACCGTGCTACTTGTTATCTACTGTGTTGATCTAATAAGGACTACTGTGCTACTTGTTATCTACTGTGTTGATCTAGTAAGGACTACCGTGCTACTTGTTATCTACTGTGTTGATCTAATAAGGACTACTGTGCTACTTGTTATCTACTGTGTTGATCTAATAAGGACTACCGTGCTACTTGTTATCTACTGTGTTGATCTAATAAGGACTATCGTGCTACTTGTTATCTACTGTGTTGATCTAATAAGGACAACCGTGCTACTTGTTATCTACTGTGTTGATCTAATAAGGACTACCGTGCTACTTGTTATCTACTGTGTTGATCTAATAAGGACTATCGTGCTACTTGTTATCTACTGTGTTGATCTAATAAGGACTACCGTGCTACTTGTTATCTACTGTGTTGATCTAATAAGGACTACTGTGCTACTTGTTATCTACTGTGTTGATCTAATAAGGACTACTGTGCTACTTGTTATCTACTGTGTTGATCTAATAAGGACTACTGTGCTACTTGTTATCTACTGTGTTGATCTAATAAGGACTACCGTGCTACTTGTTATCTACTGTGTTGTTCTAATAAGGACTACCGTGCTACGTGTTATCTACTGTGTTGATCTAATAAGGACTATCGTGCTACTTGTTATCTACTGTGTTGATCTAATAAGGACTACCGTGCTACTTGTTATCTACTGTGTTGTTCTAATAAGGACTACCGTGCTACTTGTTATCTACTGTGTTGATCTAATAAGGACTACTGTGCTACTTGTTATCTACTGTGTTGATCTAATAAGGACAACCGTGCTACTTGTTATCTACTGTGTTGATCTAATAAGGACTACCGTGCTACTTGTTATCTACTGTGTTGTTCTAATAAGGACTATCGTGCTACTTGTTATCTACTGTGTTGATCTAATAAGGACTACTGTGCTACTAGTTATCTACTGTGTTGATCCAATAAGGACTACCGTGCTACTTGTTATCTGCTGTGTTGTTCTAATAAGGACTACCGTGCTAGTTGTTATCTACTGTGTTGATCTAATAAGGACTACTGTGCTACTTGTTATCTACTGTGTTGATCTAATAAGGACTACTGTGCTACTTGTTATCTACTGTGTTGTTCTAATAAGGACTACCGTGCTACTTGTTATCTACTGTGTTGATCTAATAAGGACTACTGTGCTACTTGTTATCTACTGTGTTGATCTAGTAAGGACTACTGTGCTACTTGTTATCTACTGTGTTGATCTAATAAGGACTACTGTGCTACTTGTTATCCACTGTGTTGATCTAATAAGGACTACCGTGCTACTTGTTATCTACTGTGTTGATCTAATAAGGACTATCGTGCTACTTGTTATCTACTGTGTTGATCTAATAAGGACAACCGTGCTACTTGTTATCTACTGTGTTGATCTAATAAGGACTACCGTGCTACTTGTTATCTACTGTGTTGTTCTAATAAGGATTATCGTGCTACTTGTTATCTACTGTGTTGATCTAATAAGGACTACTGTGCTACTTGTTATCTACTGTGTTGATCTAATAAGGACTACCGTGCTACTTGTTATCTACTGTGTTGTTCTAATAAGGACTACCGTGCTACTTGTTATCTACTGTGTTGATCTAATAAGGACTACTGTGCTACCTGTTATCTACTGTGTTGATCTAATAAGGACATCCGTGCTACTTGTTATCTACTGTGTTGATCTAATAAGGACTACTGTGCTACCTGTTATCTACTGTGTTGATCTAATAAGGACATCCGTGCCACTTGTTATCTACTGTGTTGATCTAATAAGGACTACCGCCCTACTTGTTATCTACTGTGTTGATCTAATAAGGACTACCGTGCTACTTGTTATCTACTGTGTTGTTCTAATAAGGACTACTGTGCTACTTGTTATGACTTTGTTGTGTGTTTCACTCTTCTTCTTGTCGATGACATCCGTCTGTGTTTTTTAGCTTAATGACCAGGTTAAACTCTACGTCTGCTTTTTGTTGCCTGTTTGCTGGCTGGTTGATGAATGTTGATTTGGTCTTTCTGTTGAAGTTCTCATGTGAGTTCTGAATCACTCTCCAACAGGCGTTAACTTCACGGAAGTGAACCAGGAAAAGAAAAAGGTTATATTCGGCGAGATACACACGTCCATCGACAGTTTGGCATTCACATTTGGCAATGTGTGAGTACGACATTTGTTTACCTTTTCAACACACTTCGAGTGTCTCTTTGTCACAGAGCCAAGGATTTACCAGGGATTGTGGGAAAGATTTACACCTAAGCCGACTAACAGGGAAAAGACCATTACATTTCTTGTAGAACAGTAGATTTAATAAAAAAGGTTCCTATTTACTATGTCACCACAACGTTTTATTTATTTAAACCGAGCATTGTTAGTTGACGGTATAAATAAATATGTTATAACTTTTAGTGTTTGACACTTATCTTTTACACTGTGGTCTTGGACACCTGACATTGTTATTTAATGGCAAAGATATGTTATAATCTTTAATCTCGGATCTTTAGTTTCGTTAATCTTGCTCACTTGACGTTGTTATTTATGCCGACTCGTCCTCTACCTCCTCAGAGTGTCTGACTTCCTTATGGGAGATGTGGACAGCCAATCAGGGTTGGGGATCCCCCAGACCAGAAGAAGCAGGGTAAGCCAATCAGGACTCACACATCAAGGGTTCATTCGGGAAATGCTTGAAATGTCGGCTGAACAGTGTTGAATTGAATGTTTAGTTTACTGAACCGTTTCAGTCGAGTTTATAAAAGAGCAAAAGTGCAATATGTTGGTAGACTATAAAATGTGTGTATTTTGTTTCCTTTCTAGTCTTTTGAGAACCTCTCTGTGGATTCTGGGGGGTATGTTCCAGAGAAGAAAGGCCTTGTGGGTAAGTGTCTCGCTTCACTCATTCCTCTTTCTCTTTCTTTTATGGTTTCTCTTCTTTTCCCCTCCTCCTTCTTGTTTCTCTCTTCTTCTTGTTTCACTCTTCTTGTTTCACTCTTCTTCTTGTTTCTCTCTTCTTCTTGTTTCTCTCTTCTTCTTGTTTCACTCTTGTTTCTCTCCTTCTTGTTTCTCTCTTGTTTCACTCTTCTTCTTGTTTCTCTCTTCTTCTTGTTTCTCTCTTGTTTCACTCTTCTTATTGTTTCACTCTTCTTCTTGTTTCACTCTTCTTCTTGTTTCTCTCTTCTTCTTGTTTCTCTCTTGTTTCACTCTTCTTATTGTTTCACTCTTCTTCTTGTTTCACTCTTCTTCTTGTTTTTCGCGTCTTGTCTGTTCCTGAAGAGGGAGCGCGTCTTGTCTGTTCCTGAAGAGGGAGCGCGTCTTGTCTGTTCCTGAAGAGGGAGCGCGTCTTGTCTGTTCCTGAGGAGGGAGCGCGTCTTGTCTGTTCCTGAGGAGGGAGCGCGTCTTGTCTGTTCCTGAAGAGGGAGCGCGTCTTGTCTGTTCCTGAAGAGGGAGCGCGTCTTGTCTGTTCCTGAGGAGGGAGCGCGTCTTGTCTGTTCCTGAGGAGGGAGCGCGTCTTGTCTGTTCCTGAGGAGGGAGCGCGTCTTGTCTGTTCCTGAGGAGGGAGCGCGTCTTGTCTGTTCCTGAGGAGGGAGCGCGTCTTGTCTGTTCCTGAAGAGGGAGCGCGTCTTGTCTGTTCCTGAGGAGGGAGCGCGTCTTGTCTGTTCCTGAGGAGGGAGCGCGTCTTGTCTGTTCCTGAAGAGGGAGCGCGTCTTGTCTGTTCCTGAAGAGGGAGCGCGTCTTGTCTGTTCCTGAAGAGGGAACGCGTCTTGTCTGTTCCTGAAGAGGGAGCGCGTCTTGTCTGTTCCTGAAGAGGGAGCGCGTCTTGTCTGTTCCTGAAGAGGGAGCGCGTCTTGTCTGTTCCTGAAGAGGGAGCGCGTCTTGTCTGTTCCTGAGGAGGGAGCGCGTCTTGTCTGTTCCTGAGGAGGGAGCGCGTCTTGTCTGTTCCTGAGGAGGGAGCGCGTCTTGTCTGTTCCTGAATAGGGAGCGCGTCTTGTCTGTTCCTGAAGAGGGAGCGCGTCTTGTCTGTTCCTGAAGAGGGAGCGCGTCTTGTCTGTTCCTGAAGAGGGAGCGCGTCTTGTCTGTTCCTGAAGAGGGAGCGCGTCTTGTCTGTTCCTGAATAGGGAGCGCGTCTTGTCTGTTCCTGAAGAGGGAGCGCGTCTTGTCTGTTCCTGAAGAGGGAGCGCGTCTTGTCTGTTCCTGAGGAGGGAGCGCGTCTTGTCTGTTCCTGAAGAGGGAGCGCGTCTTGTCTGTTCCTGAAGAGGGAGCGCGTCTTGTCTGTTCCTGAAGAGGGAGCGCGTCTTGTCTGTTCCTGAAGAGGGAGCGCGTCTTGTCTGTTCCTGAGGAGGGAGCGCGTCTTGTCTGTTCCTGAGGAGGGAGCGCGTCTTGTCTGTTCCTGAAGAGGGAGCGCGTCTTGTCTGTTCCTGAAGAGGGAGCGCGTCTTGTCTGTTCCTGAAGAGGGAGCGCGTCTTGTCTGTTCCTGAATAGGGAGCGCGTCTTGTCTGTTCCTGAATAGGGAGCGCGTCTTGTCTGTTCCTGAAGAGGGAGCGCGTCTTGTCTGTTCCTGAAGAGGGAGCGCGTCTTGTCTGTTCCTGAAGAGGGAGCGCGTCTTGTCTGTTCCTGAAGAGGGAGCGCGTCTTGTCTGTTCCTGAAGAGGGAGCGCGTCTTGTCTGTTCCTGAAGAGGGAGCGCGTCTTGTCTGTTCCTGAAGAGGGAGCGCGTCTTGTCTGTTCCTGAAGAGGGAGCGCGTCTTGTCTGTTCCTGAAGAGGGAGCGCGTCTTGTCTGTTCCTGAAGAGGGAGCGCGTCTTGTCTGTTCCTGAAGAGGGAGCGCGTCTTGTCTGTTCCTGAAGAGGGAGCGCGTCTTGTCTGTTCCTGAGGAGGGAGCGCGTCTTGTCTGTTCCTGAAGAGGGAGCGCGTCTTGTCTGTTCCTGAGGAGGGAGCGCGTCTTGTCTGTTCCTGAAGAGGGAGCGCGTCTTGTCTGTTCCTGAAGAGGGAGCGCGTCTTGTCTGTTCCTGAAGACAAACATTTATACTTATGCAGAAATGTTTTTATTCTATTCTACTGAGCCATTCACTTTATGCTCCTATTTTTATCTGTTATTATTATTTCTTATTATCGTTGCGCTGTAGAGAAGGAATCTGCAGTTAGAATTTAGTTGGACGGTGTAAACCATGTGTATCCCGATACATACTAACTAAACAAATTAATAATTAATGAAACACACTAATTCAACTTGAAACTTGTAGTTCGCTTTATTAGTTATTCTCATATAAATGGACATGTAGCTAGCCTCTGGGATTGAAACAGAGTGTGTTGTACCTTGTCCTCACTTCGTACAGTACTTACATGGGTCCAGAATGTCTTGGTTAGGTCATGTGGATAGGAAAACCGCCCTGGGGAAAAACAGTCATGTGTAATAACAATAGCACGCTATAGCTCCAGTTTGACCTTTCCCCTAGGTACAGATCTGGGTTCAGCTTCCCCTCCCCTAATCCTAACCTTGACCATTTAGTGGGGGAAAATGCAAAAAAAAAACTGACCCAAAATCAGCATCTTGGGGCAGCAGGGCAGCCTAGTAGTTAGAGCGTTGGACTAGTAACCGGAAGGTTGCAAGCTCAAACCCCGAGCTGACAAGGTACAAATCTGTTGTTCTGCCCCTGAACAGGCAGTTAACCCACTGTTCCTAGACCATCATTGAAAATAAGAATTTGTTGTTAACTGACTTGCCTAGTTAAATAAAGGTAAAATAAAATAAATAAATAAAATCTTCTCCGTCCTACCTTGATCCTCCTGTATTACCTCTCCAGGCCCAGGGGTGGCGCTGTCTAAAGAGGAGGAGGTTGACGTGACCCTGCAGAAGAACGACAGCGGGGTGGAGTCAGCTCTGCTCTATGCCAAGGCCTGGTCCAAGTACACCAAGGATCTGCTGGCCTGGGTCGACAAACGCCTGGGACTGGGTTAGTTAGACGTGCACAAACGCAAGGGCGCATGCAGTCACACAGACACACACATATCACCACAACCAACAATCCAATCACACATTCACACTGACTTATGTCTTCCCCCAGACATTGAATGTGCCAAAAGTTATGCCAAAATGGCAGAATCTGCAAAGACGCTCGCGAGTCAACAGGTAATATTTTACATCGATTAAAACATAGGTTAACCCTCTTCAACTCACAGTGCACACATCAACATCAACATAGAATGTGACTACTGATATGTTTTCCGTATGTTCGTCTGGCCCACAGGACTACATGCCGTTCAGAGATATCTATATTTCTACGTTTAAGAATGACATTGAGTACAGCCAACTCCTCCTGCAGACTGCCACTGCCCTGCAGACCAACAAATTCATACAGGTACGAATGACAGTCTTTATAGGGGTCGACGACAGTCTTTATAGGGGTCTGTGACAGTCTATATAGGGGTCAGTGACAGTCTTCATAGGGGTCAGTGACAGTCTTTATAGGGGTCAGTGACAGTCTTTATAGGGGTCACTGACAGTCTTTATAGGGGTCAGTGACAGTCTTTATAGGGGTAAACCACAGTCTTTATAGGGGTCACTGACAGTCTTTATAGGGGTCAGTGACAGTCTTTATAGGGGTCAGTGACAGTCTTTATAGGGGTCAGTAACAGTCTTTATAGGGGTCAGTAACAGTCTTTATAGGGGTCAGTGACAGTCTTTATAGGGGTCAGTGACAGTCTTTATAGGGGTCAGTGACAGTCTTTATAGGGGTCAGTAACAGTCTTTATAGGGGTCAGTGACAGTCTTTATAGGGGTCAGTGACAGTCTTTATAGGGGTCAGTGACAGTCTTTATAGGGGTCAGTGACAGTCTTTATAGGGGTCAGTGACAGTCTTTATAGGGGTCAGTGACAGTCTTTATGGGGGTCAACGACAGTCTTTATAGGGGTCAGCGACAGTCTTTATAGGGGTCAGTGACAGTCTTTATGGGGGTAAGTGACAGTCTTTATATGGGTCACTGACAGTCTTTATAGGGGTCAGTGGCAGTCTTTATAGGGGTCTGTGACAGTCTTTATAGGGGTCAACGACAGTCTTTATAGGGGTCAGTGACAGTCTTTATAGGGGTCAGTGACAGTCTTTATAGGGGTCAGTGACAGTCTTTATAGGGGTCAGTGGCAGTCTTTATAGGGGTCAGTGGCAGTCTTTATAGGGGTCAGTGACAGTCTTTATAGGGGTCAGTGACAGTCTTTATAGGGGTCAGTGACAGTCTTTATAGGGGTCAGTGGCAGTCTTTATAGGGGTCAGTGGCAGTCTTTATAGGGGTCAGTGACAGTCTTTATAGGGGTCAGTGACAGTCTTTATAGGGGTCAGTGGCAGTCTTTATAGGGGTCAGTGACAGTCTTTATAGGGGTCACTGACAGTCTTTATAGGGGTCAGTGACAGTCTTTATAGGGGTCAGTGACAGTCTTTATAGGGGTCAGTGACAGTCTTTATAGGGGTCAACGACAGTCTTTATAGGGGTCAGTGACAGTCTTTATAGGGGTCAGTGACAGTCTTTATAGGGGTCACTGACAGTCTTTATAGGGGTCAGTGACAGTCTTTATAGGGGTAAACCACAGTCTTTATAGGGGTCACTGACAGTCTTTATAGGGGTCAGTGACAGTCTTTATAGGGGTCAGTGACAGTCTTTATAGGGGTCAGTAACAGTCTTTATAGGGGTCAGTAACAGTCTTTATAGGGGTCAGTGACAGTCTTTATAGGGGTCAGTGACAGTCTTTATAGGGGTCAGTGACAGTCTTTATATGGGTCAGTAACAGTCTTTATAGGGGTCAGTGACAGTCTTTATAGGGGTCAGTGACAGTCTTTATAGGGGTCACTGACAGTCTTTATAGGGGTCAGTAACAGTCTTTATAGCGGTCAGTGACAGTCTTTATAGGGGTCAGTGACAGTCTTTATAGGGGTCAGTGACAGTCTTTATAGGGGTCAGTGACAGTCTTTATGGGGGTCAACGACAGTCTTTATAGGGGTCAGTGACAGTCTTTATAGGGGTCAGTGACAGTCTTTATGGGGGTAAGTGACAGTCTTTATATGGGTCACTGACAGTCTTTATAGGGGTCAGTGGCAGTCTTTATAGGGGTCTGTGACAGTCTTTATAGGGGTCAACGACAGTCTTTATAGGGGTCAGTGACAGTCTTTATAGGGGTCAGTGACAGTCTTTATAGGGGTCAGTGACAGTCTTTATAGGGGTCAGTGACAGTCTTTATAGGGGTCAGTGGCAGTCTTTATAGGGGTCAGTGGCAGTCTTTATAGGGGTCAGTGACAGTCTTTATAGGGGTCAGTGACAGTCTTTATAGGGGTCAGTGGCAGTCTTTATAGGGGTCAGTGACAGTCTTTATAGGGGTCACTAACAGTCTTTATAGGGGTCAGTGACAGTCTTTATAGGGGTCACTGACAGTCTTTATAGGGGTCAGTGACAGTCTTTATAGGGGTCAGTGACAGTCTTTATAGGGGTCAGTGACAGTCTTTATAGGGGTCAGTGGCAGTCTTTATAGGGGTCAGTGGCAGTCTTTATAGGGGTCAGTGACAGTCTTTATAGGGGTCACTGACAGTCTTTATAGGGGTCAGTGACAGTCTTTATAGGGGTCAGTGACAGTCTTTATAGGGGTCAGTGACAGTCTTTATAGGGGTCAGTGACAGTCTTTATAGGGGTCAGTGACAGTCTTTATAGGGGTCAGTGACAGTCTTTATAGGGGTCAGTGACAGTCTTTATAGGGGTCAGTGACAGTCTTTATAGGGGTCAGTGACAGTCTTTATAGGGGTCAGTGACAGTCTTTATAGGGGTCACTGACAGTCTTTATAGGGGTCAGTGACAGTCTTTATAGGGGTCAGTGACAGTCTTTATAGGGGTCAGTGGCAGTCTTTATAGGGGTCAGTGACAGTCTTTATAGGGGTCAGTGACAGTCTTTATAGGGGTCAGTGGCAGTCTTTATAGGGGTCAGTGGCAGTCTTTATAGGGGTCAGTGACAGTCTTTATAGGGGTCAGTGACAGTCTTTATAGGGGTCAGTGGCAGTCTTTATAGGGGTCAGTGACAGTCTTTATAGGGGTCACTAACAGTCTTTATAGGGGTCAGTGACAGTCTTTATAGGGGTCACTGACAGTCTTTATAGGGGTCAGTGACAGTCTTTATAGGGGTCAGTGACAGTCTTTATAGGGGTCAGTGACAGTCTTTATAGGGGTCAGTGGCAGTCTTTATAGGGGTCAGTGGCAGTCTTTATAGGGGTCAGTGACAGTCTTTATAGGGGTCACTGACAGTCTTTATAGGGGTCACTGACAGTCTTTATAGGGGTCAGTGACAGTCTTTATAGGGGTCAGTGACAGTCTTTATAGGGGTCAGTGACAGTCTTTATAGGGGTCAGTGACAGTCTTTATAGGGGTCAGTGACAGTCTTTATAGGGGTCAGTGACAGTCTTTATAGGGGTCAGTGACAGTCTTTATAGGGGTCAGTGACAGTCTTTATAGGGGTCAGTGACAGTCTTTATAGGGGTCACTGACAGTCTTTATAGGGGTCAGTGACAGTCTTTATAGGGGTCAGTGACAGTCTTTATAGGGGTCAGTGACAGTCTTTATAGGGGTCAGTGACAGTCTTTATAGGGGTCAGTGACAGTCTTTATGGGGGTCAACAACAGTCTTTATAGGGGTCAACGACAGTCTTTATAGGGGTCAGTGGCAGTCTTTATAGGGGTCAGTGACAGTCTTTATAGGGGTCACTGACAGTCTTTATAGGGGTCTGTGACAGTCTTTATAGGGGTCAACGACAGTCTTTATAGGGGTCACTGGCAGTCTTTATAGGGGTCTGTGACAGTCTTTTTGGGGGTCAACGACAGTCTTTATAGGGGTCAACGACAGTCTTTATAGGGGTCAGTGACAGTCTTTATAGGGGTCAGTGACAGTCTTTATAGGGGTCTGTGACAGTCTTTATAGGGGTCTGTGACAGTCTTAATAGGGGTCAGTGACAGTCTTTATAGGGGTCAGTGACAGTCTTTATAGGGGTCACTGACAGTCTTTATAGGGGTCAGTGACAGTCTTTATAGGGGTCTGTGACAGTCTTTATAGGGGTCAGTGACAGTCTTTATAGGGGTCAGTGACAGTCTTTATGGGGGTCAGTGACAGTCTTTATGGGGGTCAGTGACAATCTTTATAGGGGTCAGTGACAGTCTTTATAGGGGTCACTGACAGTCTTTATAGGGGTCAGTGACAGTCTTTATGGGGCTCAACGACAGTCTTTATAGGTGTCAACCACAGTCTTTATAGGGGTCAGTGACAGTCTTTATAGGGGTCAGTGACAGTCTTTATAGGGGTCAGTGACAGTCTTTATAGGGGTCAGTGACAGTCTTTATAGGGGTCAGTGACAGTCTTTATAGGGGTCAGTGACAGTCTTTATGGGGGTCAACGACAGTCTTTATAGGGGTCAACGACAGTCTTTATAGGGGTCAGTGGCAGTCTTTATAGGGGTCAGTGACAGTCTTTATAGGGGTCACTGACAGTCTTTATAGGGGTCACTGGCAGTCTTTATAGGGGTCTGTGACAGTCTTTTTGGGGGTCAACGACAGTCTTTATAGGGGTCAACGACAGTCTTTATAGGGGTCAGTGGCAGTCTTTATAGGGGTCAGTGACAGTCTTTATAGGGGTCTGTGACAGTCTTTATAGGGGTCAGTGACAGTCTTTATAGGGGTCAGTGACAGTCTTTATAGGGGTCACTGACAGTCTTTATAGGGGTCAGTGACAGTCTTTATGGGGGTCAGTGACAGTCTTTATGGGGGTCAGTGACAGTCTTTATAGGGGTCAGTGACAGTCTTTATAGGGGTCACTGACAGTCTTTATAGGGGTCAGTGACAGTCTTTATGGGGCTCAACGACAGTCTTTATAGGTGTCAACCACAGTCTTTATAGGGGTCAGTGACAGTCTTTATGGGGGTCAACGACAGTCTTTATAGGGGTCACTGACAGTCTTTATAGGGGTCAGTGACAGTCTTTATAGGGGTCAGTGACAGTCTTTATAGGGGTCACTGACAGTCTTTATAGGGGTCACTGACAGTCTTTATAGGGGTCAGTGACAGTCTTTATGGGGGTCAGTGACAGTCTTTATAGGGGTCAATTACAGTCTTTATAGGGGTCAATGACAGTCTTTATAGGGGTCAATGACAGTCTTTATAGGGAGTGACAGTCTATATAGGGGTCAGTGACAGTCTTTATAGGGGTCAACAGAACTTCAAGACTCACAATCAGGTAGAGAATGATCTTGTCTCTGACAAGGCAACAATGTATAATTTGGGTTCAAAGTAATTTGTGGGAAAGTGATGTGATATAATGGAATGTACACTATACTATAGTTGGTGCCTCTTTGTGCGTCCTGTAGCCGCTGTTGTCCAGAAAGACTGAGCTGGACAAACTGAGGAAAGACATCAAGGAGCAGTGGCAGAGAGAACAGAAGAAAATGGTATGTGAGACTTCTGTCCCTCTGCTGTTTTCTCTGTGTGTGTACCTGTATCCTCCCTTTAACACACCTGTCTACCTGTATCCTCCCTTTAACACACCTGTCTACCTGTATCCTCCCTTTAACGCACCTGTCTACCTGTATCCTCCCTATAACACACATGTGTACCTGTGCACCTGTCTACCTGTACCCTCCCTTTAACACATCTGTCTACCTGTATCCTCCCTTTAACGCACCTGTCTACCTGTATCCTCCCTATAACACACATGTGTACCTGTGCACCTGTCTACCTGTATCCTCCCTATAACACACCTGTCTACCTGTGTACCTGTATCCTCCCTATAACACACCTGTCTACCTGTATCCTCCCTATAACAGACCTGTCTACCTGTATCCTCCCTATAACACACCTGTCTACCTGTATCCTCCCTATAACAGACCTGTCTACCTGTATCCTCCCTATAACACACCTGTCTACCTGTATCCTCCCTATAACAGACCTGTCTACCTGTATCCTCCCTATAACACACCTGTCTACCTGTATCCTCCCTATAACACACCTGTCTACCTGTATCCTCCCTATAACAGACCGGTCTACCTGTATCCTCCCTATAACACACCTGTCTACCTGTATCCTCCCTATAACAGACCTGTCTACCTGTATCCTCCCTATAACACACCTGTCTACCTGTATCCTCCCTATAACACACCTGTCTACCTGTATCCTCCCTATAACACACCTGTCTACCTGTATCCTCCCTATAACACACAGTGTGTCTACCTGCATCCTCCCTATAACACACCTGTCTACCTGTATTCTCCCTATAACACACAGTGTGTCTACCTGTCCACCTGTATCCTCCCTATAACACACAGTGTGTCTACCTGTCTACCTGTATCCTCCCTATAAACACACAGTGTGTCTACCTGTCTACCTATATCCTCCCTATAACACACAGTGTGTCTACCTGTCTACCTGTATCCTCCCTATAACACACAGTCTGTCTACCTGTATCCTCCCTATAACACACAGTGTGTCTACCTGTCCACCTGTATCCTCCCTATAACACACAGTGTGTCTACCTGTCCACCTGTATCCTCCCCTCTCCTCCTTAGCAAGAGTCCGAGGCGGCTCTGCGTAAGGCTCGGTGGACCCAGGTCCAGAGGAGAGACGAGTACCACAAGGCCCAGTCCTCAGCCAGCCGCTCCCAGGAGGAACAGTCCAAACAGCTGGACAAGAAGAGGAAACTGGAGGAAGAGGCTCTTCAGAAGGTATGAGGGGAGAAACTGGAGGAGGAGGCTCTTCAGAATGTATGAGGGGAGAAACTAGAAGAGGAGGCTCTTCAGAAGGTATGAGGGGAGACACTGGAGGAGGAGGCTCTTCAGAAGGTATGAGGGGAGAAACTGGAGGAGGAGGCTCTTCAGAAGGTATGAGGGGAGACACTGGAGGAGGAGGCTCTTCAGAAGGTATGAGGGGAGAAACTGGAGGAGGAGGCTCTTCAGAAGGTATGAGGAGAGAAATATACTGATGTTTAATGAGCTGAAATAAAACATACCAGAAATGTTCCATACGCACCAAAATCTTTTTTTCTCTCATATGTTTTGCACAAATTTGTTTACATATTCTGTTAGTGAGTATTTCTCCTTTGCCAAGATAATTAATCCACCTGACAGGGGCAGCATTTCAAGAAGCTGATTAAACAGTGTGATAATTACATAGGTGCACCTTGTGCTGGGGACAATAAAAGGCCACTCTAAAATGTGCAGTTTTGCCACAGAAGTCTGAAGTTTTGAGGGAGCGTGCAATTGGCATGCTGACTGCAAGAATGTCCACCAGAGCTGTTGCCAGAGAATTGAATGTTCATTTTTCTACCACAAGCCGCCTCCAACGTCGTTTTGGAGAATTTGGAAGTACCTCCAACCGGCCTCACAACCGCAGACCGTGTATAATCACACGAGCTCAGGACCTCCACATCCGGCTTCTTCACCAGCTGGATCATCTGAGACCAGCCACCCGGACATCTGATGAGACTGTGGGTTTACACAACCAAAGTATTTCTGCACAAACTGTCAGAAACCGTCTCAGGGAAGATCATCCGCGTCCTCTTCATCCTCACCAGGGCCTTGACCTGACTGCAGGTCGGCATCAAAACCCGACTTCAGTGGGCAAATGCTCACCTTCGATGGCCACTGGCAAGCTGGAGAATTGGGCTCTTTAGGAATGAATCCCGGTTTCTACTGTACCGGGCAGATGGCAGATCGTGTGGGCGAGCGGTTTGCTGATGTCAATGTTGTGAACAGAGCTGGAGATGTGTCATGCATGAGGCAAATGGTGGTCACACCAGATACGGACTGGTTTTCTGATCCAAGCCCCTACCTTTTTTAAGGTATCTGTGACCAACAGATGCATATCTGTATTCCCAGTCATGTGAAATCCATAGATTAGGGTGTGCAAACTTTTTGGATCAAGGGCCACATCGGGATTTTGAAGTTCAACGGAGGTCTGCATTTTTTGGGGGACCAATTGTTTGTTAAAATCAATTTGCGGGGGCCTCCCGAGTGGCACAACGGTCTAAGGCACTGCATCGCAGTGCTTGAGGCAGCACTACAGACCCGGGTTCGATCCCAAGCTGTGTCAAAGCTGGCCGTGACTGGGAGACCCATGAGGCGGCGCACAATTGGCCCAGCGTCGTCCGGGTTAGTAGAGGGTTTGGCAGGCCGAGATTTCCTCGTCCCATCGCTCTCTAGTGACTCCTGTGGCGGGCCGGGTCCGTACACCTGGTCCGACACGGGCACCAGGTGTACGGTGTTTTCCTCCCGGGTTGATCTCTATATTCCTGTGTTACTGATCTCTATATTCCTGTATTACTGATCTCTATATTCCTGTGTTACTGATCTCTATATTCCTGTATTACTGATCTCTATACCCCTGTGTTACTGATCTCTATACCCCCTGTGTTACTGATCTCTATACCCCTGTGTTACTGATCTCTATATTCCTGTATTACTGATCTCTATATTCCTGTATTACTGATCTCTATACCCCTGTGTTACTGATCTCTATACCCCCTGTGTTACTGATCTCTATACCCCCTGTGTTACTGATCTCTATACCCCCTGTGTTACTGATCTCTATACCCCCTGTGTTACTGATCTCTATACCCCTGTGTTACTGATCTCTATATTCCTGTGTTACTAATCTCTATACCCCTGTGTTACTGATCTCTATACCCCCTGTGTTACTGATCTCTATACCCCCTGTGTTACTGATCTCTATACCCCTGTGTTACTGATCTCTATACCCCCTGTGTTACTGATCTCTATACCCCTGTGTTACTGTTCTCTATATTCCTGTGTTACTAATCTCTATACCCCTGTGTTACTGATCTCTATATTCCTGTATTACTGATCTCTATACCCCCTGTGTTACTGATCTCTATACCCCTGTGTTACTGATCTCTATATTCCTGTGTTACTAATCTCTATACCCCTGTGTTACTGATCTCTATATTCCTGTATTACTGATCTCTATACCCCTGTGTTACTGATCTCTATACCCCCTGTATTACTGATCTCTATACCCCCTGTGTTACTGATCTCTATACCCCCTGTGTTACTGATCTCTATACCCCTGTGTTACTGATCTCTATACCCCCTGTGTTACTGATCTCTATACCCCTGTGTTACTGATCTCTATACCCCCTGTGTTGCTGATCTCTATACCCCTGTGTTACTGATCTCTATACCCCCTGTGTTACTGATCTCTATACCCCCTGTGTTACTGATCTCTATACCCCCTGTGTTACTGATCTATATACCCCCTGTGTTACTGATCTCTATACCCCCTGTGTTACTGATCTCTATACCCCTGTGTTACTGATCTCTATACCCCCTGTGTTGCTGATCTCTATACCCCTGTGTTACTGATCTCTATACCCCCTGTGTTACTGATCTCTATACCCCCTGTGTTACTGATCTCTATACCCCCTGTGTTACTGATCTCTATACCCCTGTGTTACTGATCTCTATACCCCCTGTGTTGCTGATCTCTATACCCCTGTGTTACTGATCTCTATACCCCCTGTGTTACTGATCTCTATACCCCTGTGTTACTGATCTCTATACCCCCTGTGTTACTGATCTCTATATTCCTGTATTACTGATCTCTATATTCCTGTATTACTGATCTCTATACCCCCTGTGTTACTGATCTCTATACCCCTGTGTTACTGATCTCTATATTCCTGTGTTACTAATCTCTATACCCCTGTGTTACTGATCTCTATATTCCTGTATTACTGATCTCTATACCCCCTGTGTTACTGATCTCTATACCCCCTGTATTACTGATCTCTATACCCCCTGTGTTACTGATCTCTATACCCCCTGTGTTACTGATCTCTATACCCCCTGTGTTACTGATCTCTATACCCCCTGTGTTACTGATCTCTATACCCCCTGTGTTACTGATCTCTATACCCCCTGTGTTACTGATCTCTATACCCCCTGTGTTACTGATCTCTATACCCCCTGTGTTACTGATCTCTATACCCCCTGTGTTACTGATCTCTATACCCCCTGTGTTACTGATCTCTATACCCCTGTGTTACTGATCTCTATACCCCCTGTGTTACTGATCTCTATATTCCTGTATTACTGATCTCTATATTCCTGTATTACTGATCTCTATACCCCTGTGTTACTGATCTCTATACCCCCTGTGTTACTGATCTCTATACCCCCTGTGTTACTGATCTCTATACCCCTGTGTTACTGATCTCTATACCCCCTGTGTTACTGATCTCTATACCCCTGTGTTACTGATCTCTATACCCCCTGTGTTGCTGATCTCTATACCCCTGTGTTACTGATCTCTATACCCCCTGTGTTACTGATCTCTATACCCCTGTGTTACTGATCTCTATACCCCCTGTGTTACTGATCTCTATACCCCTGTGTTACTGATCTCTATACCCCCTGTGTTACTGATCTCTATACCCCTGTGTTACTGATCTCTATACCCCGTGTTACTGATCTCTATACCCCCTGTGTTACTGATCTCTATACCCCCTGTGTTACTGATCTCTATACCCCTGTGTTACTGATCTCTATATTCCTGTGTTACTAATCTCTATACCCCCTGTGTTACTGATCTCTATACCCCCTGTGTTACTGATCTCTATACCCCTGTGTTACTGATCTCTATATTCCTGTGTTACTGATCTCTATACCCCCTGTGCGGCTGATGTGTAACTAGCTTGTTAGAAGGCCCCCAAGGCTCTTGCGTAGTTCTGAAATAATTGAATAGGTAGATAGATCCACACTCATTCAGATAATAACAGTTGAGATAGATCCACACTCATTCAGATAATAACAGGTTTTGCCATTCCTCTCCCCCTCTCTCTACCAGTACAGAGCCTGTTATTCCCCTCTCTCTCTCTATCTCAGGCTGAGGATGCCAGAGACCAGTACAGAGCCTGTTATTCCCCCCTCCCTCTCTCTATCTCAGGCTGAGGATGCCAGAGACCAGTACAGAGCCTGTTATTCCCCCCTCTCTCTCTCTATCTCAGGCTGAGGATGCCAGAGACCAGTACAGAGCCTGTTATTCCCCTCTCTCAATTAAATTAAATTCAATTCAAGGGCTTTATTGGCATGTGAAACATGTGTTAACATTGCCAAAGCAAGTGAGGTAGATAATATATAAAGTGAAAAACAATAAAAATTAACAGTAAACATTACACATACAGAAGTTTCAAAACAATAAAGACATTACAAATGTCATATTATAGATATACAGTGTTTTAACAATGTACAAATGGTTAAAGGACACAAGATAAAATAAATAAGCATAAATATGGGTTGTATTTACAATGGTGTTTGTTCTTCACTGGTTGCCCTTTTCTCGTGGCAACAGGTCACAAATCTTGCTGCTGTGATGTCACACTTTTGTATTTCACCCAGTAGTTAATATGGGAGTTTATCAAAATTGGATTTGTTTTCGAATTATTTGTGGATCTGTGTAATCTGAGTGAAATATGTCTCTCTAATATGGTCATACATTGTGCAGGAGGTTAGGAAGTGCAGCTCAGTTTCCACCTCATTTTGTGGGCAGTGAGCACTCTCTCTCTCTCTCTCTCTCTCTCTCTCTCTCTATCTCAGGCTGAGGATGCCAGACCAGTACAGAGTGTGTTATTCCCCTCTCTCTCTATCTCTCTCTCTCTCTCTCTCTCTCTCTCTCTCAGGCTGATGATGCCAGACCAGTACAGAGCCTGTTATTCCCCTCTCTCTCTCTAGCTCAGGCTGAGGATGCCAGACCAGTACAGAGCCTGTTATTCTCCTCTCTCTCTCTCTATCTCAGGCTGAGGATGCCAGAGACCAGTACAGATCCTGTGTAACTGATGCAGGGGCCAGGAGGGCAGAGCTGGCCAGCACCAAGACAGACATCCTCACTCAGATCAGAGAACTGGTGACTCAGTGTGACCTCACACTCAAAGCTGTAAGTTATAGTCTCTTCAGAGTATCAGGAGCCAGGCTTGACATGAGTATAGCTCCAGAGTTTATGTGACTGGATGTGATAAAAATGGGTCTGTATATAAGGGTGTCATATATAAACATTGTCAAATGTTGTTGTTGTTTTTTTTAAGGGGCAAAATGCCGTAAATCCTATTTGAAAGCATTCTAACTTTCCCCCTCTCCCTCCCTCTTTCTCCAGGTGACAGTCAACTGGCTCCAGCTGCAGCAGACCCAGACCGTGTCTCTCCCCGGCCACTACCAGGCCCTGTGTGAAAACGCTAAGATGTACGAGCCTGGACAGAGATACGCCGAGTTTGTCCGTAATCTTCCCAAAGATCAGATACACATGGAGTCCTTCTCCGTTGATGAACGGTTAGTCAACTTATACTCACTTACATACTTAGGCTTCGTCTCAAATGGCATTGGAAAGACCTCGCCAGTACACTAAATATAGATTTGTGCTTCATTTTGATTTTTTGGGGGACTTAGAAGTCCTACGTCAAGGTTCACTAAAGGTCAAAGTTTAGTCTTCAGTCATTGTTTTGTTTTCGTCAAGTCCTAACGTTTAACCAGGTGTTTCATTACAGTTTCACTTTCTTTTTTTTTTTCTTTTTTTTTTGAGACGCAAACAGAATCGGAGAGAAAACAGTTTTCAGTTTGATTGTGGACTGGCGCCTTTTCCCTCATCAACTCCCATTGTCTTCCATGTTCTGTTACTGTCCGTGTACAGTAGTACTGACTCCTCACAAAGAGTAACACTATGAGACAGAGAGAGAAAGAGAGCTAGAAGGGGTGTGAGGGGTTTGGGGGAGAGAGAGTTAGGGAGAGAGAGTAGGGAGGGAGAGAGAGAGTAGTAGGGAGAGAGAGTAGGGAGAGAGAGAGAGTAGTAGGGAGAGAGTTGAATTAGAGCCCTTCCTGAGGAAATAACTGTGGAGAGCACTGAATGTAGCACAGTAGATTGAGTGTGGGATTCTGGCTCAGCGTTTTGAACTAGCTCAAAAAGTTCAGCGCTCTACTTGATTAAATCAATGTTTCTTAAAGGGAACATGTACAGTGCCTTGCGAAAGTATTCGTCCCCCTTGAACTTTGCGACCTTTTGCCACATTTCAGGCTTCAAACATAAAGATATAAAACTGTATTTTTTTGTGAAGAATCAACAACAAGTGGGACACAATCATGAAGTGGAACGACATTTATTGGATATTTCAAACTTTTTTAACAAATCAAAAACAGAAAAATTGGGCGTGCAAAATTATTCAGCCCCCTTAAGTTAATACTTTGTAGCGCCACCTTTTGCTGCGATTACAGCTGTAAGTCGCTTGGGGTATGTCTCTATCAGTTTTGCACATCGAGAGACTGAAATGTTTTCCCATTCCTCCTTGCAAAACAGCTCGAGCTCAGTGAGGTTGGATGGAGAGCATTTGTGAACAGCAGTTTTCAGTTCTTTCCACAGATTCTCGATTGGATTCAGGTCTGGACTTTGACTTGGCCATTCTAACACCTGGATATGTTTATTTTTGAACCATTCCATTGTAGATTTTGCTTTATGTTTTGGATCATTGTCTTGTTGGAAGACAAATCTCCGTCCCAGTCTCAGGTCTTTTGCAGACTCCATCAGGTTTTCTTCCAGAATGGTCCTGTATTTGGCTCCATCCATCTTCCCATCAATTTTAACCATCTTCCCTGTCCCTGCTGAAGAAAAGCAGGCCCAAACCATGATGCTGCCACCACCATGTTTGACAGTGGGGATGGTGTGTTCAGGGTGATGAGCTGTGTTGCTTTTACGCCAAACATAACGTTTTACCAACTGTCTGTCTACATCTGTCCAATGTATGTCCAATACCGGTCAAAAGTTTTAGGTATATTCAAGGGTTTTTCTTCATTTTTACTATTTTCTACATTGTATAATAATAGTGAAGACATCAAAACTGGAATCATGTAGTAACCCAAAAAGTATAAAATATATTTTATATTTGACATTCTTCAAATAGCCACCTTTTGCCTTGATGACTGCTTTGCACACTTTTGGCATTCTCTCAACCAGCTTCATGAGGTAGTCACCTGGAATGCATTTCAATTAACAGGTGTGCCGTCTTAAAAGTACATTTATGGAATTTCTTTCATTCTTAATGCGTTTGAGCCAATCAGTTGTGTTGTGACAAGGTAGGGGTGGTATACAGAAGATAGCCCTATTTGGTGAAAGACCAAGTCCAAAAGTTCAAGAACTTTGAAAGTTTCTTCAAGTGCAGTCACAAATACCATCAAGCACTATGATGAAACTGGCTCTCATGAGGACCACCACAGGAAAGGAAGACCCAGAGTTACCTCTGCTGCAGAGGATAAGTTCATTAGAGTTACCAGCCTCAGAATTTGCAACAACTAAAGCAGGAAGTACCAGTGACTCGGTCTATAAAAAAAATGGTCAGATGAAGCAGATGCTAAACTACAGGACACACTGATCTAAAGGGTAGAGCAGCAGCTTTCAAAAAGCTGGACTCTAACCCTGATGCTTATATGAAATCCCGCTATGCCCTCTGACGAACCATCAAACAGGCAAAGCGTCAATACAGGACTAAGATTGAATCATACTACACCGGCTCCAATGCTCGTTTTATGTGGCAGGGCCTGCAAACTATTACAAACTACAAAGGGAAGCACAGCTGCGAGCTGCCCAGTGACACGAGCCTACCAGACGAGCTAAATGAGTAATATGCTCACTTCAAAGCAAGCAACACTGAAGCATGCATGAGAGCACCAGCTGTTCCGGACAACTGTGTGATCCCACTCTCCATAGCCGATGTGAGTAAGACCTTTAAACAGGTCAACATTCACAAGGCCGCAGGGCGAGACGGATTACCAGGACGTATTCTCCGAGCATGCGCTGACCAACTGGCAAGTGTCTTCACTGACATTTTCAACCTCTCCCTGTCCGAGTCTGTAATACTAACATGTTTCAAGCAGAACACCATAGTCCCTGGGCCCAAGAACACTAAGATAACCTGCCTAAATGACTACTCTTGTCCCGTCACTGCAACTCCCATACGGACTCGGGAGAGTCGACGGTCGAGAGCCAAAACACGGTCCTGCCAAGCCGCACTGCTTTTTTTACACACTGCTCGCTTAACCAGGAATCCAGCCACACAAAGGACATGAGGAAGGAAGGAAACACCGTACAGCGTGCATTCGCCCGGCCTGCCACCTCTCTAGAGCGCGATGGGACTAGAACATTCCTTCCCCTAACCCGGATGACACTGGGCCGGTGGGCGGCCGGCTGCGACACAACCTGGGATCGAACCCTGGGTTTAAAGGGACGCTTATAGCTTATAGACCGCGGCTCCACTCGGGAGGCCCTGTAAATTAGGTATTTCTGTTTTATTTTTAATACGTTTGCAAACATGTCTAAAAAACCTGTTTTCGCTTTGTCATTATGGGGTATTGTGATGTCATTATGGGGTATTGTGATGTCATTATGGGGTATTGTGATGTCATTATGGGGTATTGTGACGTCATTATGGGGTATTGTGATGTCATTATGGGGTATTGTGATGTCATTATGGGGTATTGTGACGTCATTATGGGGTATTGTGATGTCATTATGGGGTATTGTGATGTCATTATGGGGTATTGTGATGTCATTATGGGGTATTGTGATGTCATTATGGGGTATTTTGTGTAGATTGATGAGGGGAAAAGGTTGCAACGTAACAAAATGTGGAAAAAGTCAAGGGGTCTGAATACTTTCCGAATGCACTGTACAAGCCAGGGTAGTCCTCATCCTGTTGTTGCTGCTGCTGGGAGGCCTGTGGGCGTCCTAGGGGGAAATATTCTCAAACTGTTTGGACACGACAGACAGAAGTTGGCAGATGAGCTGTATCGACTTCAGACGAGTCCCAAGGTTTCGTAAAGCAGGTCAAGCCATTTTGAACGTGACCTGACGATTTTGTGAGAAGACAGATTTGGTCTGACAAACAAACTTTCACCGCAGATGCTAAAGTGTGACAAAGGCGTATTTGGTGGATAGAAACGCATTCAATGCAACAAAAAACAACAGATACTGTATCTCTACCTTAAACTGACACATGTTTATGGGAATTTTCTTAATATGCTAATTTGACTTCAGTGGGGGCACGGCCATCGACCTTAAACTTGCCCCTCCAAGTTAATATTTAACAGTCTGTCTGCCTCCCCCTCCAGGTTTCCTGTGTTCAACAAGCGTTCAACGGGCAGCACCAGTTCCCATAGTAACCTGTCCCAGGTGTCCCTCATCTCCGGTGATGTCCTGAGTGGCGACGAGGTGGATAGTCCTCTGGGGTCACGACCTGGGGAAAGGTCCAACAGCGCCACGGACATACAAGGTACAGAGACACAGTCAGACAATAGTAGTAAACAAAACCTCTACCACTACCCAATACAAGGTACAGTACCTCTACCCAACACAAGGTACAGTACCTCTACCCAACACAAGGTACAGTACCTCTACCCAACACAAGGTACAGTACCTCTACACAACACAATACAAGGTACAGTACCTCTACCCAACCCAACACAAGGTACAGTACCTCTACCCAACACAATACAAGGTACCGTACCTCTACCCAACCCAACACAAGGTACAGTACCTCTACCCAACACAAGGTACAGTACCTATACCCAACACAACACAAGGTACAGTACCTCTACCCAACCCAACACAAGGTACCGTACCTCTACCCAACCCAACACAAGGTACCGTACCTCTACCCAACCCAACACAAGGTACAGTACCTCTACCCAACACAACACAAGGTACAGTACCTCTACCCAACACAACACAAGGTACAGTACCTCTACCCAACACAAGGTAAAGTACCTCTACCCAACACAAGGTACAGTACCTCTACCCAACACAATACAAGGTACAGTACCTCTACCCAACACAAGGTACAGTACCTCTACCCAACACAACACAAGGTACAGTACCTCTACCCAACACAACACAAGGTACAGTACCTCTACCCAACACAAGGTACAGTACCTCTACCCAACACAAGGTACAGTACCTCTACCCAACACAAGGTAAAGTACCTCTACCCAACACAAGGTACAGTACCTCTACCCAACACAATACAAGGTACAGTACCTCTACCCAACACAAGGTACAGTACCTCTACCCAACACAACACAAGGTACAGTACCTCTACCCAACACAACACAAGGTACAGTACCTCTACCCAACACAAGGTACAGTACCTCTACCCAACACAACACAAGGTACAGTACCTCTGCCCAACACAAGGTACCGTACCTCTACCCAACACAATATAAGGTACAGTACCTCTACACAACACAAGGTACAGTACCTCTACCCAACACAAGGTACAGTACCTCTACCCAACACAAGGTACAGTACCTCTACCCAACACAAGGTACAGTACCTCTACCCAACACAAGGTACAGTACCTCTACCCAACACAATACAAGGTACAGTACCTCTACCCAACACAATACAAGGTACAGTACCTCTACACAACACAAGGTACAGTACCTCTACCCAACACAAGGTACAGTACCTCTACCCAACACAAGGTACAGTACCTCTACCCAACACAAGGTACAGTACCTCTACCCAACACAATACAAGGTACAGTACCTCTACCCAACACAATACAAGGTACAGTACCTCTACCCAACACAATACAAGGTACAGTACCTCTACCCAACACAATACAAGGTACAGTACCTCTACAGTTGGTATACTGTAGCCAGACAGTTGGTATACTGCAGTCAGACAGTTGGTATTCTGCAGTCAGACAGTTGGTATACTGCAGCCAGACAGTTGGTATACTGTAGCCAGACAGTTGGTATACTATAGCCAGACAGTTGGTATACTATAGCCAGACAGTTGGTATACTGTAGCCAGACAGTTGGTATGCTGTAGCCAGACAGTTGGCATGCTGTAGCCAGACAGTTGGCATGCTGTAGCCAGACAGTTGGTATACTGTAGCCAGACAGTTGCGCCATATCGGTATACTGTAGCCAGACAGTTGGTATACTGTAGCCAGACAGTTGGTATGCTGTAGCCAGACAGTTGGTATGCTGTAGCCAGACAGTTGGTATACTGTAGCCAGACAGTTGGTATACTGTAGCCAGACAGTTTGTATGCTGTAGCCAGACTGTAGCCAGACAGTTGGTATACTGTAGCCAGACAGTTGGTATGCTGTAGCAAGACAGTTGGTATGCTGTAGCCAGACAGTTGGTATGCTGTAGCCAAACAGTTGGTATACTGTAGCCAGACAGTTGGTATGCTGTAGCCAGACATTTGGTATGCTGTAGCCAGACTGTAGCCAGACAGTTGGTAGCTGTAGCCAGACAGTTGGTATACTGTAGCAAGACTGTTGGTATGCTGTAGCCAGACTGTAGCCAGACGGTTGGTATGCTGTAGCCAGACAGTTGGTATGCTGTAGCCAGACAGTTGGTATGCTGTAGCCAGACAGTTGGTATGCTGTAGCCAGACAGTTGGTATGCTGTTGCCAGACAGTTGGTATGCTGTAGCCAGACAGTTGGTATGCTGTTGCCAGACAGTTGGTATGCTTTTGCTAGACAGTTGGTATGCTGTTGCCAGACAGTTGGTATGCTTTTGCCAGACAGTTGGTATGCTGTAGACAGTTGGTATGCTGTAGCCAGACAGTTGGTATGCTGTATCCAGACAGTTGGTATACTGTAGCCAGACATTTGGTATGCTGTAGCCAGACTGTAGCCAGACAGTTGGTAGCTGTAGCCAGACTGTTGGTATACTGTAGCAAGACAGTTGGTATGCTGTAGCCAGACTGTAGCCAGGCAGTTGGTATGCTGTAGCCAGACAGTTGGTATGCTGTAGCCAGACAGTTGGTATGCTGTAGCCAGACAGTTGGTATGCTGTAGCCAGACAGTTGGTATGCTGTAGCCAGACAGTTGGTATGCTGTTGCCAGACAGTTGGTATGCTGTAGCCAGACAGTTGGTATGCTGTTGCCAGACAGTTGGTATGCTTTTGCTAGACAGTTGGTATGCTGTTGCCAGACAGTTGGTATGCTTTTGCCAGACAGTTGGTATGCTGTAGACAGTTGGTATGCTGTAGCTAGACAGTTGGTATGCTGTAGACAGTTGGTATGCTGTAGCCAGACAGTTGGTATACTGCAGCCAGACAGTTGGTATGCTGTAGCCAGACAGTTGGTATACTGCAGCCAGACAGTTGGTATGCCGTAGCCAGACAGTTGGTATGCTGTAGCCAGACAGTTGGTATGCTGTAGCCAGACAGTTGGTATGCTGTAGCCAGACAGTTGGTATGCTGTAGCCAGACAGTTGGTATACTGTAGCCAGACAGTTGGTATGCTGTAGCCAGACAGTTGGTATACTGTAGCCAGACTGTAGCCAGACAGTTCTTATACTGTAGCCAGACAGTTGGTATGCTGTAGCCAGACAGTTGGTATACTGTAGCCAGACACTTGGTATACTGTAGCCAGATAGTTGGTATGCTGTAGCCAGACTGTAGCCAGACAGTTGGTATACTGTAGCCAGACAGTTGGTATACTGTAGCCAGATAGTTGGTGTGCTGTAGCCAGACTGTAGCCAGACAGTTGGTATACTGTAGCCAGACAGTTGGTATACTGTAGCCAGATAGTTGGTATGCTGTAGCCAGACTGTAGCCAGACAGTTTGTATACTGTAGCCAGACAGTTGGTATATTGTAGCCAGACAGTTGGTATGCTGTAGCCAGACTGTAGCCAGATAGTTGGTATGCTGTAGCCAGACTGTAGCCAGACAGTTGGTATACTGTAGCCACAGTTGGTATGCTGTAGCCAGACAGTTGGTATTCTGTAGCCAGACTGTACCCAGACAGTTGGTATACTGTAGCCAGACAGTTGGTATACTGTAGCCAGACAGTTGGTATGCTGTAGCCAGACAGTTGGTATGCTGTAGCCAGACAGTTGGTATGCTGTAGCCAGACAGTTGGTATGCTGTAGCCAGACAGTTGGTATGCTGTAGCCAGACCGTTGGTATACTGTAGCCAGACAGTTGGTATACTGTAGCCAGACAGTTGGTATACTGTAGCCAGATAGTTGGCATGCTGTAGCCAGACTGTAGCCAGACAGTTGGTATACTGTAGCCAGACAGTTGGTATACTGTAGCCAGACAGTTGGTATACTGTAGCCAGATAGTTGGTATGCTGTAGCCAGACTGTAGCCAGACAGTTGGTATACTGTAGCCAGACAGTTGGTATATTGTAGCCAGACAGTTGGTATGCTGTAGCCAGACTGTAGCCAGATAGTTGGTATGCTGTAGCCAGACTGTAGCCAGACAGTTGGTATACTGTAGCCAGATAGTTGGTATGCTGTAGCCAGACTGTAGCCAGACAGTTGGTATATTGTAGCCAGACAGTTGGTATGCTGTAGCCAGACTGTAGCCAGATAGTTGGTATGCTGTAGCCAGACTGTAGCCAGACAGTTGGTATACTGTAGCCAGATAGTTGGTATGCTGTAGCCAGACTGTAGCCAGATAGTTGGTATGCTGTAGCCAGACTGTAGCCAGACAGTTGGTATACTGTAGCCAGATAGTTGGTATGCTGTAGCCAGACTGTAGCCAGACAGTTGGCCCGGAGCAGGTCAGGTGAGGATAGGGCGATTATAACATTTAGTTTTTCTCTCTGCCTGTTTGGAAGCGTCCGTTAGTAAGCTTTTTACTGTTTGTCTACACCTGTTGTTTACAAAGCATGTGACAAGTAAGATTAGGGCGTAAACTGTCCATGACTCTGATTGGCCAAATCCAAATGAACCCGTACACACAAGAAATGTTATGATACACAGGGTTCTCGCCAGGATGTTTTAACAAGGAGGTGCTGCTGACTGGCTGGGGAGGGGGAATTTCCTGTAATCTAGAGCAAAACATATTTTTTTAAGTGTCTCAGCGCATCTCTTACATTCTTTGGGGAGAACCCTGACACAAAATATTTGTATCTTAGAGAACCTGATGGCCAATTACCATATTGCTAATACCTATCTCTCTCTTTCTCTTCCTCCCCTATCGCTTCTCTCTTTCCTCCCCTCTCGTCTCTCGTCTCGGTTCTCTCTCCTCCAGGTCTGAGAGGGGGACAGGGCCCGTTGAGAGCCTGGGCATCAGGTGTCCAGGACAGGGGGATGTGTAGTGACTCAGAGAGTGCTGGAGGCAGCAGTGAGTCCCAATCCATGGACTCCCCCACAGCGAGCCCAGGTAAAAACATGAACCAACACAACACTAGATAAGGGAACATGAACCAACACAACACCAGGTAAGAACATGAACCAACACAACACCAGATAAGAACATGAACCAACACAACACCAGATAAGAACATGAACCAACACAACACCAGATAAGAACATGAACCAACACAACACCAGATAAGAACATGAACCAACACAACACCAGATAAGAACATGACACAGCCCAGCACTGGCCTTATCAGTAGGGCCCAATAGTTTCTGCTGACCATGTGACCTCACTAGGAAAAACTCCAGGCCCTATTTATAGGTAGGGCTGTGTTTTGGCACCAAAATACAGTGTATATATACATATCAAATACAGAAGTGCAAGGTGGCACCGACAGAGATGGTCGCCTCGTTTCGAGTCCTTAGGAAACTTTGCAGTATTTCGTTTTTTTTTATGTATTATTTATTACATTGTTACCCCAGGAAATCTTAAGTCTTATTACATACAGCCGGGAGGAACTATTGGATATAAGAGCAACGTCAACTTACCAACATTATGACCAGGAATACGACTTTCCCGAAGCGGATCCTCTGTTCGGACCACCACCCAGGACAATGGATCTAATCCCAGAAGCCGTCCCAAAACAATGGCGCCGCAGAAGGGACAGACGGCGCGGCCTTCTGGTCAGGCTCCGTAGATGTGCACATCGTCCAACACTCCCCAGTATACTACTCGCCAATGTCAAGTCTCTTGACAACACGGTAGACGAAATTCGAGCAAGGGTTGCCTTTCAGAGAGACATCAGAGATTGTAACATTCTCTGGGTCACGGAAACTTGGCTCTCTCTGGATATGTTGTCGGAATCGGTTCAGCCGCCGGGCTTCTCCATGCATCGTGCTGACAGAGAAACTCCTCTCTATGGAAGAGGAAGGGTGGTGGTGTATGCTTCATGATTAACAACTCATGGTGTAATCATAATAACATACAGGAACTCAAGTCCTTCTCCTCACCCGACCTAGAATTCCTTACAATCAAATGCCGGCCATATTACCTCCAAAGAGAATTCTCGTCAGTTATCATCACAGCTGTGTACATTCCCCCTGAAGCAGACACCATGACGGCCCTCAAGGAACTTCACTGGACTCTATGTAAACTGGAAACCACATATCCTGAGGCTGCATTTATTGTAGCTGGGGATTTTAACAAGGCTAATTTGAGAACAAGGCTACCTAAATTCTATCAGCATATTGATTGTAGTACTCGCGGGGGTAATACACTCATCCTCTGCTACTCTACCTTCCGCGATGCATACAAAGCCCTCCCCCGCCCTCCCTTCGGCCAATCCGACCACGACGCCATCTAGCTCCTACCGTTTTATAGGCAGAAACTCAAACAGGGTGTACCAGTGACAAGAACCATTCAACGCTGGTCTGACCAATCAAAATCCACGCTTCAAAATTGTTTTGATCACGCGGACTGGTATATGTTCCAGTCAGCCTCAGAGAATAACATCGACCTATACGCTGACTCGGTGAGTTTATAAGGAAGTGTATAGGAGATGCTGTACCCACTGTGACTATTAAAACCTACCCTAACCAGAAACCGTGGGTGGATGGCGGCATTCGTGCAAAACTGAAAGTGCGTACCACCGCATTTTACCAGCAGCACACCACCCTGCATACCACTGCTGGCTTGCTTCTGAAGCTAAGCAGGGTTGGTCTTGGTCAGTTCCTGGATGGGAGACCAGATGCTGCTGGAAGTGGTGTTGGAGGGCCAGTAGGAGGCACTCTTTCCTTTGGTCTAAAGAAATATCCCAATACCCCAGGGTAGTGATTGGGGACACTGCCATGTGTAGGGTGCTGTCTTTCGGATGGGATGTTAATCGGGTGTCCTGACTCTGAGGTCAGTAAAGATCCCATGGCACTTATCGTAAGAGTAGGGGTGTTAACCCCGGTGTCCTGGCTAAATTCCCAATCTGGCCCTCAAACCATCACGGTCACCTAATAATCCCCAGTTTAGAATTGGCTCATTCATCCCCCTCCTCTCCCCTGTAACTATTCCCCAGGTCGTTGCTGCAAATTCCAGACTAAAAACCTTATTTGCCCGCTTTGAGGATAATACAGTGCCACTATCGCGGCCCGCTAACAAGGATTGTGCCTCTCCTTCTCCGTGACCAACGTGAGTAAAACATTTGAACGTGTTAACCCTCGCAAGGCTGCTGGCCCAGACGGCATCCTAAGCCGTGTTCTCAGAGCATGAGCAGACCAGCTGGCTGGTGTGTTTACGGACATATTCAATATCTCTCTATCCCAGTCTGCTGTCCCCACATGCTTCAAGAGGGCCACCATTATTCCTGTACCCAAGAAGGCAAAGATAACTGAACTAAATTACTATCGCCTGTAGCACTCACTTCTGTCATCATGAAGTGCAACTCAATCATCAAGTTTGCAGATGACACAACAGTAGTGGGCTTGATTACCAACAATGACGAGACAGCCTACAGGGAGGAGTGTGGTGTCAGGAACCCTAACCCTAACCCTCTCACTCAACAAAACAAAGGAGATGATTGTGGACTTCAGGAAACAGCAGAGGGAGCACATCCCTATCCACATCGACGGGACAGCAGTGAAGAAGGTGGAAAGTTTTAAGTTCCTCGGCGTACACATCAACAACAAACTGAAATGGCCCAACCACACAGACAGTGTGGTGAAGAAGGCGCAGCAGCGTCTCTTCAACCTCAGGAGGCTGAAGAAATTTGGCTTGTCACCCAAAACCCTGACTAACATTTACAGATGCACAGTCGAGAGCATGCTGTCGGGCTGTATCACCGCCTGGTACGGCAACTGCTCCGCCCACAACCATAAGGCTCTCCTGAGGGTGGTACGGTCTTCATAACGCATCACTGGAGGCAAACTACCTGCCCTCTATGACACCTATAGCACCCGATGTCACAGGAAGGTCAAGAAGATCATCAAGGACATCAACCACCCGAGCCACTGCCTGTTCACCCCGCAACCATCCAGAAGGTGCTTCAAAGCAGGGACCGAGCGACTGAAAAACAGCTTCTATCTCAAGGCCATCAGACTGTTAAACAGCAATCACTAACTCAGAGAGGCTGCTGCCTACATTGAGACCCAATCACTGGCCACTTTAATAAATGGATCACTAGTCACTTTAATGCCACTTTAATAATGTTTACATATCTTACACTATATACATATGATATGAGTAATGTATTTTATACCATCTATTGCACCTTGCCTATGCCCAGATTTGTGTGTATTAGGTAGTTGTTGAGGAATTGTTAGATTACTTGTTAGATATTACTGCACTGTCGGAACTAGAAGCACACGCATTTCACTAAACTCGCATTAACATCTGCTAACCATGTGTATGTTACCAATAACATCTGCTAACCATGTGTATGTGACCAATAACATCTGCTAACCATGTGACCAATAACATCTACTAACCATGTGACCAATAACATCTGCTAACCATGTGACCAATAACATCTGCTAACCATGTGACCAATAACATCTGCTAACCATGTGACCAATAACATCTGCTAACCATGTGACCAATAACATCTGCTAACCATGTGACCAATAACATCTGCTAACCATGTGACCAATAACATCTGCTAACCATGTGTATGTTACCATTAACTGAGGATCCACCCCCCCCCCCCCCCCGGGTCTTAGAAATATTTAACCTCCACACATTAACAAGTCCAATAGCTCAAATGAAAGATAAACACCTTGTTCATCTACCCAGCGTGTCGGATTTCTAAAATGTTTTACGGCGAAAACATAGCACATATTTATGTTAGACCACCACCAAAACAAAGGCAGCCATTTTGTACCACAAATGATAAAATTACAAAAATCAGGATTTAAAAAAAAATCATTCACTAACCTCTTGAAAATCTTCATCAGATGACAGTCATATGACATGTTACACAGTACATTTATGTTTTGTTCGATAATATGCATATTATATCCATAAATCTCGGTTTACATTGACGCCATGTTCAGAACTGCCTCTAAAATATCCGGAGGAATTATAGAAAGCTACGCCAGATAACAGAAATACTCATCATAAACTTTGACTAAAGATAAATGTTCTACATATAATTAAAAGATACACTGGTCCATAATGCAACCGCTGTGTCACATTTTTTTTAAACGTTACGGAAAAAGCCTACCATGCAATAATCTGAGACGGCGCTCAGACGTAACAATATTTCTCCGCTATGTTGGAGTCAAAAGAAATACAAAATTACAACATAAATATTCCCTTACCTTTGATGGTCTTCGATCAGAATGTAGTGGAAGGAGTCCTACTTCAACAATGAATCGTTGTGTTTCATAATGTTCAATTCTAGTGTCCATGTAGTAACATCTGCTAACACTTTCAGCTCAAATGCCCAAAAAATGACTTCTGGTCCAGAATAATTGTGCATCAAAACTTCCAAATTACATATTACAGGTCGACGAAACTGGTCAAACTAAGTGCAGAATCAATCTTCAGGATGTTATAATCATACAGATCGAATATCATTCCAACCGGGACATCCATGTTCATCTGAGGCTGATTGGAACACAGGAAGCACTCTTTCCCAAGCGCGCCTTCACGCACATGAAAATCTTTGCGACACTTACAACTTTTCATCCCATTAGGTCAAAGTTCACAGCATATGCTCCATTCCACTTTCTACTGAATGAGGACATCTAGTGGAAGACATAGGAAGTGTTTCCAGATCCATAACTTGTTGGGAAGGGAGGGGGCGATGACGTCAAAGTTGCCCCAACCTTCAGGATTCCAAAACTAGTTTGGAAGATTGCCTGCCCTGTGAGTTCTGTTATACTCACAGACATAATTGAAACGGTTTTAGAAGCTTCAGAGTGTTTTCTGTCCAATAATAATAATAATATGCATATATTAGCAATTTAGGACAGATTTTGATGCAGTTCACTATGGGCACGCAATTCATCCAAAGGGGAAATACTGCCCCCTATCCTTAACAAGTTTTAACATGTTATTAGATTTGATGTTTAATCTGTGTTTTCAGTGTTAAATGAGTGGTTTGCACTATAGAGTTCCACGTATGATGTTTGAGGAAGTGTTTTTTACTTCCTGCTCTCAGGTGACTTTAAACGCAGACTACCCAGAACCCCCTCCACTGGCACTATGTCCTCGGCAGATGACCTCGATGAGAGACAGCCACCTTCACCCTCAGACAATGGTAAGAGAGAGAGAGTGTCTGTCTAAAGAGCTGTCATTAATACAGCCAAGGTTTGAAGTTGTTCTGGTCAGTTTTGGTGTGTGCGTCGTTGCCGTGTATCTCTGCATGTGTGAGGACCGGTGAGCTTCAACCCTCACACTAAATGTTTTTTTTTGTGTTTTTTTTACTCTGTGCACAGCTGTAGGGATGAGGTGTGTTGGTTTTGGCTTGCGGCCACAGCTAGCTAGTTCCTGTCTTTAGCCTGAACTCTCTCCCTGCAGGGGAATGTGTTATTTTTTGATCAACTCTTTGTTGTTCGAGGCATCCTGGACTTCTGCTACTGTTAAAACCAACTCAATACCACCACTAATCCTCTCTGGGTTATTATTAATGTGGATATTAAATTATAAGGATAATTAATTAATATGATTAGATCAATGGAGGTTGTTGGAATATTTCTGTAAAGTAGTTCTGAATGTGTATCCCAGGTATAAATGAATTGTTCACGACACAAGGATCAAGTGTTTGATTATTCACCTAATGTCCAATAAGGCTGTTCTATTACGTTCCTATAACAACAATGATTATTCATTGTATATGTTTGGTGAAGATTAGGGAAAGTAAAAAAAGTTTCTCCCCCTCTCTCCCCCCCCCCCCCCCTCTCTCCCCCCTCTCTCTCTCTCCCACCCCTCTCTCTCCCCCTCCTCTCCCCCTCTCTCTCTTTCTCCCACCTCCTCTCTCTCTCTCTCTCCCCCTCCCTCCCTCAATCCCCCTCTCTCTCTCTCCCTACCTCCCCTCATTCCCACACAACCCCCCCTCTCTCTCCCCCTCCCTCCCCCTCTCTCTCTCCCTACCTCCCCTCATTCCCACACAACCCCCCCCCTCTCTCTATCTCCCCCTCTCTCCCTCACTCTCTCTCTCTCCCTCCCTCTCTCTCTCCCACCTCTCTCCCCCTTCCTCACCCCTCTCCCCCCCTCTCTCGCTCTCTCTCTCTCTCCCCCTCCCTCTCCCACCCCCTCTCTCTCTCCCTACCTCCCCTCATTCCCACACCACCCCCCCTCTCTCTCTCCCTCCCTCTCTCTCTCCCACCTCTCTCTCCCCCTCCCTCTCTCCTCTCCCCCCTCTCTCTCGCTCGCTCTCTCTCTCTCTCTCTCTCCCCCTCCCACCCCTCCCTCCCTCTCCCCCTCTCTCTCTCTCCCTACCTCCCCTCATTCCCACCCCCCTCTCTCTCTCCCACCCCCTCTCTCTCCCTACCTCCCCTCATTCCCCCCCTCTCTCTCCCACCCCCTCTCTCTCTCTCTCCCTACCTCCCCTCATTCCCCCCATCTCTCTCTATCTCCCCCCTCTCTCACTCCCTACCTCCCCTCATTCCCCCCTCACCCCTCTCTCTCTCTCTCTCTCTCCCTACCTCCCCTCATCCCCCCCTCTCTCTATCTCCCCCTCTTTCTCTTTCTACCCCCCCTCTCTCTATCTCCCCCTCTCTCCCTCTCTCGCTCCCCCTTCCCCTCCCAGGTCTGGGTGAGATGGTGACAGAGACAGCCAGTTCACCAGGTCCGTTTCGTAATGCCCAGATGTCCAAGGCGTCTCAGACACACAAGCTGAGGAAACTCAGAGCTCCGTCTAAATGCAGGGAGTGTGACAGTCTGGTGGTGTTCCACGGAGCAGAATGTGAAGAGGTGGAAATACAAGCTCACACACACACACACACACAAGCTGAGGAAACTCAGAGCTCCGTCTAAATGCAGGGAGTGTGACAGCACCCCCTATTCTAAATATCTATCCTCGAGTCTAATATCTATCCTCCAATCTAATATCTATCCTCCAATCTAGGATCTATCCTCCAGTCTAATATCTATCCTCCAGTCTAATATCTATCCTCCAATCTAGGATCTATCCTCCGATCTAGGATCTATCCTCCAATCTAATATCTCTCCTCCGATCTAGGATCTATCCTCCAGTCTAATATCTATCCTCCAATCTCAGATCTCTCCTCCAATCTCAGATCTCTCCTCCAATCTAAGTGTGTTTCTCCCTCTGTCTACTGTCTCAGTGCTCCCTGGCGTGTCATAAGAAGTGTCTGGAGACTCTGGCCATCCAGTGTGGTCATAAGAAACTGCAGGGAAGACTACAGCTGTTTGGGATAGACTTTACCCAGGCAGCGAAGAACAGCCCAGAAGGGATCCCCTTCATTATCAGGAAGTGCACCTCTGAGATAGAGAACAGAGCGCTCAACCTCAAGGTAAAACCCATACTGTTATAAAGCCAAGGTATACTGTGTAACCATAACAACTGACATGTATATATATACAGTCACCACTATAATTATAGGCACCCTTGATAAAGATACTGAGCTATATTGTACTCTCAAAAAACATTTAAACATTTAATTATTCTATGCTAATACAATCGCTTCGAGAGAGAGAGATGATTGGCTCCCCTGTTTTCAATACACCAGTACCCTCCCCTTGCGAGGAGAACGACACTGAGCATTTAATTATTATTTTTTAAACACATTGGGAAGGATTTTAGACCGTTCCCCCATATAGAATCTTTCCAGATCCTTGATATCCTTCATCTGTTCTTATGGACTGGCCCTCTTCAATTCAAACCACAGGTTTTTAATGGGGTTCAATTCCAGAGACTGAGATGGCCAGTGTAAAATGTTGATTTTGTGGTCAATTTAACCGTTTCTTTGTGCATGTTGATGTGTGCTTGGGGTTATCGTCTTGCTGGAAGAGTCACTTGTGGCCAAGTTTCAGCCTCCTGACAGAGGCGACCAGGTTTTGGGCAAAAATAATTATCCTGGCACTTGGTAAAGTTCATGATGACGTTGACCTTACGAAGAGCCCCAGATCCAAAATAGCAAAACAAAATATCTGTATAAAATATTAAGATACATTTTTTGGAGCATATATAGCTAAGTATTGGTATAACTTATTTTATACTTAAGCAATAAGAGAACCTCTGGGATTATCGTGTGATAGCTCCCGACGAAAAGAGTACATTTGTTTTATTTCATCTTTCCACCAGACAATATAGTCCAGGCAGTTGTTAGTTCTGAAGTTGCTAACCAAACAGGCTGGTCGTTAATTATTTTAGGATGCTTTGACCCAGTCATTCTATTCATTTCATGTTGCCATGCCAAACAGATCATTAGCATGTAGCTAGCTAGCTAGCAGAGGTTCAATGATTACAAAAGACAAGAACTTCAATAAATAACTAATTAATGAATAGGCAACAAGAACTTCATCAAACCAGCTGATTTGTGAAGTCAATAATATATTAATGAAGGATCGCTAGGCCATCTTTACTTCTCCTCTGCTTAGCTAGCCAACTAAAGCTAACACACGATCACATCAAGCAGCAGAAATGACAACAAACTATGTGCGTTTTGGTTTCTTTTACCTTTTCTATTGGAGATTTATTTCGATATATCCATTACAATGATGCTGATAAATGAATTTGCCTGGCTCATAGAAGCTGTCAGTCTTGTCACGTTTATATGCATGGCACGGTGGCCAAAAAACCTGCAACGTGTTACACAGGTCAGATAGACACACAGTGAGGCTTATATTAACCCCCGTTGTACCAAAATAAATGCTAGGCTAGTAGTATGGGGAAATATTGTGTTGACACTCTTTTTTCCCAGGAGAGATTACGTTTATAAATTGACTGGCTGGGCTGTGGGACAGTGGATTCCAATGGAACTGTTAACATTACTCATGGAATGTGGGTGATTGTGGTGCTATAACTGTTAAAAGAGATTTAACTTGTTCAGATACACTCCCATTTAAATGATTTGCCATTCTCATAGTCTCAGTCCAAAGCCATTCTCATAGTCTCAGTCCAAAGCCATTCTCATAGTCTCTAATGTGCAATACATTAGTGCAATAACTGAAGCTAATGAGCTTTGATGTTAGTGATCTGGTGTATTGTGTGTGTGTTTGTCCAGGGAATCTACCGTGTGAATGGGGCGAAGTCTCGTGTGGAGAAGCTGTGTCAGGCGTTTGAGAACGGCAAAGACTTGGTAGAGCTCTCTGACCTCTCACCCCACGACATTGCCAACGTGCTCAAACTCTACTTGAGACAGGTGGGACACTGTCCACTTCCTGTTTTTTTCTCAATTAAAATGGTGATAAAGAGCATCCTTGTTTTACACTGCTAGATCATTCTTATGTAATAATGTACAACACATTTCCCAAAGATATTGATTGATTACTTGATTGATGAATATCTTCTGTAGTTACCAGAGCCGTTGATCCTGTACCGCTACTATAATGACTTCATCGGATTGGCCAAGGAGAGCCAGAGGGTGATCATCGAAGAGAAGGCTGTAGCCAGGGCCCTCCAGGACCAGGGGCGGCCAGGGGGTGAACAACCCCGACCAGGAGGCACCCAGCCTCGGGTAGAGGGAGAGCAGCCTCCCCTGACAACCAGGCAACCTGGAGGAGGAGAGCTGCCCAAACAGCCCAGTATCAAACTCAACAGAGTCATCTTTAAGATTAGAGACCTGTTACGACAGCTTCCTCCTGCACACTACAGGACCCTCTGCTTCCTCATGGCACACCTACATAGGTAAAGAGATGGGTGGAAGCACATGCATGCAGGCACACCCCCTCACACACACCCCCCTCACACCCCCCCCTCACACCCCCCTCCCTCACACACCCCCCTCACACACCCCCCTCACCCCCCCCCCCCCCTCACACCCCCCTCACCCCCCCCTCACACCCCCCCCTCACACACCCCACCCCCTCACACCCCCCCCCCTCACACACCCCACCCCCCTCACACACCCCACCCCCCCTCACACACCCCACCCCCCCTCACACACCCCACCCCCCCTCACACACCCCACCCCCCCTCACACACCCCACCCCCCTCACACACACCCCCCCTCACACACACCCCCCCTCACACACACCCCACCCCCTCACACACCCCCCCCCTCACACACCCCACCCCCTCACACAGCCCACCCCCTCACACACCCCAACCCCTCACACACACCCCCCCTCACACACCCCACCCCCTCACCCCCCTCCCCCCCACACCCCCCCTCACACACCCCACCCCCTCACACACCCCACCCCCTCACACACCCCACCCCCTCACCTCCCCTCACACACCCCACCCCCT
Source organism: Oncorhynchus mykiss (assembly GCF_057628025.1). Lineage (NCBI taxonomy): Eukaryota > Metazoa > Chordata > Actinopteri > Salmoniformes > Salmonidae > Oncorhynchus > Oncorhynchus mykiss. The sequence goes on along the minus strand of NC_143029.1, from coordinate 88,891,923 downwards.
CACACACCCCATTATTTATGTTATTTATCTCTTCCCCTAGGGTGACGGAGCAGGCAGAGGAGAACAAGATGACAGCCAGTAATCTGGGCATTATCTTTGGCCCTACGCTGGTCAAACCCCGACAGACTGACGCAGAGGTCTCCCTCTCTTCTCTGGTTGACTACCCCTACCAGGTGAGTTGCTGTTAACCCTAACCCTACCAGGTATGTACCTGTAGACTACCCCTACCAGGTGAGTTCTAGTTAACCCTAACCCTACCAGGTGAGTTGCTGTTAATCCTAACCCTACCAGGTATGTACCTGTAGACTACCCCTAACGCTACCAGGCACCTGTAGACTACCCCTAACGCTACCAGGTATATGTTCCTGTAGACTACCCCTAACCCTACCATGTATATACCTGTAGACTACCCCTACCAGGTATGTACCTTTAGACTACCCCTAACCCTACCAGGTATATGTACATGTAGACTAACCCCTTATTTTTTTTATAACAGTGTTGCCTGTGAAAGAACTTGAAAACATCTAAATTCTAAACGTTTGTTTTGTCCCCTTTATTGACTGTTGTCCCTCCCAGGCTCTGATGGTGGAGCTGCTGGTACGTCATTTCCAGGTGATCTTTGACTTGTCCAGCCCCTCTTCCCACCCCCCCACCACCACCTCCACGGTGGGCCAGACCTCCCCCCGACTCACCCCTCAGGAGAAGGAGCAGAGACTCAGCCGCCACTCCACCTCCCTGCTCGACATGAAGGAGGTGAGGAGGTCCAAGTGTCTTTTAAGGATTCAACCGTTTATGCAAAGGGAGGAGGTGAACTCTGAAGTCTCAGGAGCAGTTGGGGGGAGGGATAAGGGTTCATTAGGATCAGAACTTTTTATTATACCAATCAAAGCATAGGTGGCGGTTGTATGAGGGTGTATGAGGGTGTATGAGGTTGTATGAGGGTGTATGAGGGTGTATGAGGTTGTATGAGGGTGTATGAGGGTGTATGAGGGTGTATGAGGGTGTATGAGGGTGTATGTGGTTGTATGAGGTTGTATGAGGGTGTATGTGGTTGTATGAGGTTGTATGAGGTTGTATGAGGTTGTATGAGGGTGTATGAGGGTGTATGAGGTTGTATGAGGGTGTATGAGGGTGTATGAGGTTGTATGAGGTTGTATGAGGGTGTATGAGGTTGTATGAGGGTGTATGAGGGTGTATGTGGTTGTATGAGGGTGTATGTGGTTGTATGAGGTTGTATGAGGGTGTATGAGGGTGTATGAGGGTGTATGTGGTTGTATGAGGTTGTATGAGGGTGTATGAGGGTGTATGTAAAGATTGGCCACCTTGGTTAGAATCAATTGACTGTTTATCTTTGTGGTCGTTCTTTGATGTTCCGAACCGTCTCCAAGCAGAGTGCCAAAGTCGACAAGAGGCACTCGTCAGTCATCCAGTCCTCTCAAACCCTGGATGATGTGAGAGAGGTGAAGACAGACAGGAGAGAGTTAACAGCCGGCTCCTCCTCCTCCGCTGCTGGCTCCTCCTCCTCTGCTGCTGCTGTCTCTGCCTCGGTTAGTTGGTTTGTTTCTGAGTGAGGAGAGTGAAATAGTGAGAGAGTGATTAATTTAGTTATGAAATGTATTTTAACAAGGACAATGCACATAAATGTACTTTTCCGGTTCAACATCAATGCTAAAGTGTCAGAGTTAGGAGTTAGCAACACAACACAACACATTTTCTTTTGTCCCGTAGGTCCAGAGATCTACCCTGGTGTTTGGCCGTCCCAGCCTCAACCTCTCCTCCTCTGCTACGGCCCCGAAGGTCAAGCTCCGGCCCCAGCGCGCTAGAATCCTGTCTCGACCAATCAGCATGCCCCTGGAGCGCTTGCCCCTCCCCACCCCCTCACAGGTCACCATCCATCACTTTAACTGCTGTTGTATTCAATGTACATATTGTGATTGTTTTTTAATGTTGTGTACTATTGTTTTTTTATTTAACTATGGCTGTAAGGATGATGAACCCATTGAACACCATGGGGATTAAATATAGTCATCTCATCTCTCAGGTGCTCGACAGAAACAGCCGTAACAACAACGCTGCCATCACGTTGGATCACACCGCTAACACCATCGTGGAGTCAGCCGAGCCGGAGAAGCCTCGGATTGGTGGGGGGTCAAGGGTCAGTACCGATTACATCGATACCCAGCAGGCCGTGCAGCGGAGGCCCTGGGACAGGAAGTACAAACACTACGACGTCACGCCACGCACCGCCATGATCATGGCTAACTTACCGCCGGCCGGTACTAACCCTGGTCCAAAACCGGGGAAACAGCCGACGATGCCGACACAACTGTCCGTGTCTGGGCCAACCAGCTCTGCTCTCCCATCCAGTAGTAGTTTCAGCACTATATTCCCCAACAACCCATACACAGTGTCGTTGAAGGCTGGCCAGGCGTCCACAAGAGACAGAGAGGAGACTAAGGACAGGCCTAACTCTTCTGCTGGAGGTGGTGGGGAGTCCAGAACATCTACCAACTCCCCCATAAAGTTCAGACAACCAAGGATTCTGCAGCCTCCACCCGGAACCTTCTATAAGCCTTCTGGTTATTCAGGCGCCAGAGGCTGGCCATCATTGAGTACCTCTGGGACCACTAGCCTCACCAAAATGTCCCCAACTTCTCCTACTGTTAAAGCCTCTTCCCAGACTTCTCCTACTGTTAAAGCCTCTTCCCAGACTTCTCCTACTGTTAAAACCTCTTCCCAGACTTCTCCTACTGTTAAAACCTCTTCCCAGACTTCTCCTACTGTTAAAACCTCTTCCCAGACTTCTCCTACTGTTAAAACCTCTTCCCAGACTTCTCCTACTGTTAAAACCTCTTCCCAGACTTCTCCTACTGTTAAAACCTCTTCCCAGACTTTTCCTACTGTTAAAGCCTCTTCCCAGACTTTTCCTACTGTTAAAACCTTCCCAACCTCCCCTACTGTTAAAACCTCTTCTCCAACCGCCCCTACTGTTAAAGCCTCTTCCCAGACTTCTCCTACTGTTAAAACCTTCTCACCAACCTCCCCTACTGTTAAAACCTTCTCACCAACCTCCCCTACTGTTAAAACCTTCCCAACCTCCCCTACTGTTAAAACCTTCCCAACCTCCCCTACTGTCACTGCTCCTCTCCCCCTCTCTTCCTCCCAATCCTCCAGCATGACTTTCTCCTCTTCTCCTATGGTTACCACCACCACCCCATCCCCTACTGCCACCTACATCCTTCAAACCTCACACCTCCCCACACACACCCTACAGGACTCTGTGGACAGCTCTGTTAGTGTTGACCCCGAGGTCACGACCTCCGCTGACTTTTCCCCCCGCCAGTCCCCTCCCCCCAGCAGCCCAGAGGACCCCAGCTCGACCGAGGTCGTCCCACTGCAACAAAGACTGAGACCCCGGCCCAGACCCGGCGCTCGCCTGCAGGAGTTAGAACACAGAGAGGCCCATTTTGTCTGAACCGTAAAAGTAGACTTTAGTAGTCTGACATCATCACACACAGACAGGGCCACTTCCTGCTTACAAAAAAAAAAAAAAAAAAACATTGGCCAAGACTGCTGGTATGTCTTTAAGAATAGGGAGGGCATCACTTGGGAAGAACCAATGGTGGAACTGTTGGGAGATATTTGGGAGAACGTTGCTGTTGATGTCTGTAAGCAGGAAGTTGTCCCCACTGTGTATGATGATGTCATATTGCTGTCTACCTTTGAAGCCAGATATCTTTTGTGTGTGTGTGCAGTGTGTGTGCGTGTGCTGTGTGTGTGTGTGTGTGTGTGTAAGTGTGTGTAAGTGTGTGTGTGTGTAAGTGTGTGTGTGCAGTGTGTGTGTATGTGTGTGTGTACAGTGTATACAGTGTGTGTGTACAGTGTACAGGGTGTACAGTGTGTGTGTACAGTGTATACAGTGTGTGTGTACAGTGTACAGTGTGTGTGTGTACAGTGTGTGTACAGTGTATACAGTGTGTGTGTGTGTGTGTACAGTGTATACAGTGTGTGTGTGTGTGTACAGTGTACAGGGTGTGTGTGTGTACAGTGTGTACAGTGTGTGTGTGTGTGAATATGTTGTTACGGTGTATCTCTGTACCGTACTATATATTTGGGGGGAACAGTACTATTATATTGACGCCAAGACGAGATGTGTGAAAGGAACACACTGAACGTGTCACATTAGACGTGTTTAATACATTCTGTGTTTACAGTCTTTACAAACAGAAGCATGCTCTGTGAGCGGTCGCTCCCTAGACATTTGGAACATTTAGGATGGTCTTCAACCTATTGCAGATACACGATTTTTCCAGATAGCAGCGGACAAACGTTTACATCAGAGGTTACTTTTCACGTGTAGCTGTCCGTTTCTGTGTGTAAGTGTCAGCTCCATCCATTTATTTGCTGCTGTGCGAATAAAACGCACTTCTCAAACCGCTATCCAGAAACCCACTATCTGCAAATAATTGAATCCTGTATAAGTTACTGTCTGATGTCCTGGTCAATACTGAACTGTTACATCTGATGTCCTGGTCAATACTGAACTGTTAAATTTGATGTCCTGGTCAATACTGAACTGTTACATCAGATGTCCTGATCAATACTGAACTGTTACATCTGATGTCCTGATCAATACTGAACTGTTACATCTGATGTCCTGATCAATACTGAACTGTTACATCTGATGTCCTGGTCAATACTGAACTGTTACATCTGATGTCCTGGTCAATACTGAACTGTTACATCTGATGTCCTGATCAATACTGAACTGTTACATCTGATGTCCTGATCAATACTGAACTGTTACATCTGATGTCCTGGTCAATACTGAACTGTTACATCTGATGTCCTGGTCAATACTGAACTGTTACATCTGATGTCCTGATCAATACTGAACTGTTACATCTGATGTCCTGATCAATACTGAACTGTTACATCTGATGTCCTGGTCAATACTGAACTGTTACATCTGATGTCCTGACCAATACTGAACTGTTACATCTGATGTCCTGGTCAATACTGAACTGTTACATCTGATGTCCTGGTCAATACTGAACTGTTACATCTGATGTCCTGATCAATACTGAACTGTTACATCTGATGTCCTGGTCAATACTGAACTGTTACATCTGATGTCCTGGTCAATACTGAACTGTTACATCTGATGTCCTGATCAATACTGAACTGTTACATCTGATGTCCTGGTCAATACTGAACTGTTACATCTGATGTCCTGATCAATACTACCAGTTACATCTGATGTCCTGATCAATACTGAACTGTTACATCTGATGTCCTGGTCAATACTGAACTGTTACATCTGATGTCCTGGTCAATACTGAACTGTTACATCTGATGTCCTGATCAATACTGCCTGTTACATCTGATGTCCTGATCAATACTGAACTGTTACATCTGATGTCCTGGTCAATACTGAACTGTTACATCTGATGTCCTGATCAATACTGAACTGTTACATCTGATGTCCTGATCAATACTGAACTGTTACATCTGATGTCCTGGTCAATACTGAACTGTTACATCTGATGTCCTGATCAATACTGAACTGTTACATCTGATGTCCTGATCAATACTGAACTGTTACATCTGATGTCCTGATCAATACTGAACTGTTACATCTGATGTCCTGATCAATACTGAACTGTTACATCTGATGTCCTGGTCAATACTGAACTGTTACATCTGATGTCCTGATCAATACTGAACTGTTACATCTGATGTCCTGATCAATACTGAACTGTTACATCTGATGTCCTGATCAATACTACCTGTTACATCTGATGTCCTGGTCAATACTACCTGTTTTTGTTACAAATAGATTCTACCTGCCATTACTGCCATGTCATCAATAGATTCTACCTGCCATTACTGCCATGTCATCAATAGAATCTACCTGCCATTACTGCCATGTCATCAATAGAATCTCTCTGCCATTACTGCCATGTCATCAATAGATTCTACCTGTCATCAATAGATTCTACCTGCCATTACTGCCATGTCATCAATAGATTCTACCTGCCATTACTGCCATGTCATCAATAGAATCTCTCTGCCATTACTGCCATGTCATCAATAGATTCTACCTGTCATCAATAGATTCTACCTGCCATTACTGCCATGTCATCAATAGAATCTCTCTGCCATTACTGCCATGTCATCAATAGATTCTACCTGCCATCAATAGATTCTATCTGCCATCAATAGATTCTATCTGCCATCAATAGATTCTATCTGCCATCAATAGATTCTATCTGCCATTACTGCCATGTCATCAATATATTTTACCTGTCATCAATAGAATCTCTCTGCCATTACTGCCATGTCATCAATATATTTTACCTGTCATCAATAGAATCTCTCTGCCATTACTGCCATGTCATCAATATATTTTACCTGTCATCAATAGATTCTACCTGCCATTACTGCCATGTCATCAATAGATTTTACCTGTCATCAATAGATTCTACCTGCCATTACTGCCATGTCATCAATAGATTTTACCTGTCATCAATAGATTCTACCTGCCATTACTGCCATGTCATCAATAGATTTTACCTGTCATCAATAGAATCTCTCTGCCATTACTGCCATGTCATCAATAGATTTTACCTGTCATCAATAGATTCTACCTGTCATCAATAGATTCTACCTGCCATTACTGCCATGTCATCAATAGATTTTACCTGTCATCAATAGATTCTACCTGCCATTACTGCCATGTCATCAATAGATTCTACCTGTCATCAATAGATTCTACCTGCCATTACTGCCATGTCATCAATAGATTCTACCTGTCATCAATAGATTCTACCTGCCATTACTGCCATGTCATCAATAGATTCTACCTGTCATCAATAGATTCTATCTGCCAATACTGCCATGTCATCACAAATTGGAACATT